>NW_004524612.1:11414421-11448889 GCF_000260255.1 Octodon degus
AATACTCAGACTTTCCGAAAGAAGTATATACAACTTTGTCTTTGTCACTTTCCTTTCGCTGGGACAAAATGTCTGACACCCACAGTTTCAGGAAGGAGAGGTTTATGTTGGCTCACACTTGCCTGGGTTCAGTTCATGGTTGGCCGGCTTCTAGGCAGAGCCAGCACATCAGAACAGCGTGGTGGGGGAAGCCTGTGCACCACGTGGCAGCCGGGAAACAGAGGAGGAGAGAGGAGCCAGGGAAAGCAGGCCTTTCCGGGTCATGATAATTATTGTTTTATTGCCCGCATGGACCCGCCTTACCTGTTGTTCTCCCCGTGGTGAATGTCGTCTCTTCCTGTTGCACATGAGCAGTTACTCTGCTCTGTCACTTATTCAGGAACACACAACTGCTGATTCCTTCTATTTTCCAAGGTTCTCCTCTTCACAGTCCTCCCATAACAAAGAACAATGCCATCCACCCATCTGTTCTCCTCCCATAACAAAGAATAGTGCTTTTCACCCATCTGCTCTAGCCCAACAGCTCAATACCCTTGGGTATTTGGCTTTTCTTTCATCCATGGCTATTCCCAGTGAAGCCATGAGTAAGTCCTGTTGCTCCTGTCTTTTCTTCTCTCTCCATCTTCATTGTAACCCCACCCCCAACTGGTTTCTTTCTTGGTGCTCCTCTTCCTACTATGCTTTGCCTCCCATGGCTCTGTAGCAGCCAACATGTTCTTTTAAAAGCATAAGGTACAGGGGCTGGGGAGATAGCTCTGTGGTCTAAGCACCTTCCTGGCAAGTGCAAGGACCCCAGTTCAATCCCTGGTACCGCAGGTTATGCCAGCCCTGGGACCCTGCTCATGCTATGCCTGCCAGCCGCCAAAACTAGGAGTGGTGGTGCACACCTGTAATCCCAGCTCTGGGGAGGCTGAGGCAGGAGGGTTACTATGAATCTGAGCTGCGTAGCGAGACTGGTACAAAATAAATAAATAAAACATAAGGTACAATGACATTTAAAACCCTCCAGTGTTTACTGTTGTACTTAGAATAAAACCTCATTTCTTCCATGGCATATGACACCTTTATCTGTGGTAATTAATCCTGGCCAGTGTTCGCTTCACAGAGGGAACTTATGTTTGTTTGTTTTTTTTTCCCCCCTTTGGTAGTATTGGAGAATGAACCCAGGGCCATCACACTGAGCTATATCCCCATATTTAAAAAATATATTTTAAAAAAAATTTACTTTGAGATAAGAATCAAGAATCTGAATAAATTGCTAAGGAGAACTTCCTTGATTAGATTTTACAGGAAGTGCCACCATGCCTGGCCACCAGTGGAACTCTGGAGACACTCTGAGCCCAAGTGCAGTTAAATCACAGTGTCTGGGGATGCGGCTCTGGCATCAGAGCTTTTAACAGCACCCTGGCATGTTTGATGAACATCCAGCCTCCAGAGCTACAGCTTCCTCTCACACGGCCTCTGGGTCATCTCTGGGCTTCTGTCTCGTCACAGAGTTTGTGTCCTCAAGCTTACTCTTGCCTTACAGCTTTCTTCTTGGCTCTGTTTCTCTTGCCCCACACATTTTCCTGCCTGGTCCCTTTTAGCTTCTCAGAGTGAGCTTTGTTTGATCACCTCAGCCAAGGAAGTGTTCCGTGTTACCAGCCATTCTCTGCTGTCCTTGAACATTTTCTCCACTTCATACCACATTGTCTCAGATTGCTTCATGCTTGTATTTTATTTTATTTTTTTTAGTTGATTTTGTGGCCAGCTCAGCCCCTGGGGTCAAGGCTGGCATGGCCTGTGGTGCCAGAGATCAAACCATGGTCCCTGCACTTGGCTGTGTTTGCCTAAGCAGGTGCTCTAGGTTGCTGAGCTATCTTGCCGGCCCCATGCTTGTGTTTTTGACATGAAAGTGCAGTCTACGTGGTACTGCTCAGTCTCCTGTGTACTGGGGTGCCTAGAATAGCGCCTAATAAGTATTTATTAAATGATTGCACTTGAAGGAGAAGAGCCACAGAAGGGCATTTGTTTGGCAAGCCAGAAGGTGTGCAGCAGCTGGGAAACACTTCCACAGGGGCTTGTAGGGAACTAAATAAAGTAAGTAACTTTCGCAGTGAAGTTAGGAGTTCTGATATTTTTTAAATGGAGAAGAAACATTTTTATTTTAAAGGAAAACAGTTCAAGGAAAACAGAAGTGACTTGTTATCTTACTGGAAGAGCAACCTTAGTACAGAGTGACTTTTGGTATCTGCCGTGGCTGCTGTAAACTTAGCTTTTGAGCGGGGCTCGTGGTGCATGCTGATAGTCCCAGGCTTCTGCGAAGCTGAGGCCAGAGGATAACAAGTTCAAGCCCAGACTGTGAACTCTGTCACTTGGAAAAATCCTCTCACTCTCTCAAAAATAAGTAAATAAATAAAAGAAAAGAAAAAAAAATAACATTTTTGTGACTGGCATGCATTTAAAGGAACAGAAGAGTAGCCCTTTAGATTCGCTACCCCAAACCATTCCTTTCATTTTAATAATGTGATAATTTAACTTAAGAAAGCATCTTCGGTTCCTCCGCTGGCTTCACACTGCCCATTCATTAAAGCTTCGGATTCATACTCTCTCTGCTACCTCTTTGCCTTGTGATGCTTTTTGAAGCCCAATTATATACTGTATTTAATTATGACTAAGTACTTGGGATTATTTGGAAGGTGGTATTTTTTGCTTTATGTGTCAACCCATGTTGTAATGCAAAAATAGCTAGCGCATCAGGAACCATGTTCAGATCCCTTATAGTTGTTCGCAGTTGAGTGTATGGAATTCAACAGCAAGGATATGATGGAAACCAGGTACAGACCGTGTTCTTTTATTACACGATGCCAAGGAAAATGAGTGTTCATTTCTGCAAATCCAGCATGATAATTTTGTGCTTCCTGATAGCAGTTATATGTACATAGTTCTAGAGAAACACTAGAAGTTAGAAGCAAAGTTTTTCAAAGATGACAGGTTTAGGAAGCACAGTTCTGTGATGAACGGGTATGCAGAATGCTGTTTACGAAAACACAGATACATTCTTTTCTGAAAGTGGGTCCAAGTCTGTATTGTGACAGCTTGGCTCTCTAGGGCTTGTGAAGATGAGACTTTGCTTGGAAAAGACTAAATGTTGTTTCCTGGCTCAGCCATTGGCTGTGTCCTTGATTCAGAGTGAAGTGGAAGCCAGACACTCATACAGAAACGATTTTCGAGTTGTAGCAAAACCAGGCAAGTACTCACACTCAAGGATGAGTTCAGGTCTTGGCCCTGGGGCAAAATGTTTGACTTGCTGGTCTTCCTGTACTCAAAGTCTTGCACATTGGCATCAGGCCTGGGCAGATTTCTGTTGCTGGGACAAAATGCCTGCCGTGCACAATTCAAAGGGTGCGGGATTTGTTTCCATTTCTGAGATTTCAATCCAGGGTTGGCTGCTCTAAGACAGAAACATAAGGGCAGAAGGGCGTGGAGGAGGAAAACTGCTCAACTGTGGCAGCTGGAAAGCAGAGAGCAGGGAAAGAGCCCACGAGGAAGGGACAGGGACCAGCTACATTCCCCACGGTCACACTGCCTGGAGCCACCGGGAAGTGTGCCTTACCAGTCTCCTAGGTGTCCCTCCAGCCGGTTGACAGTCAGGATTAACCCCCACCAGGTTGGAAACTGGGGGCAGTGTTTCCTGTTCAGATATCTTTTTCCCAACCATGTGCCTTCACGTAGACCAAAATTCCATGGCAAGGTGCCCACTGCTCCCTGCAGAGGAAGCCAAGTTACCTAAATGTTTGGGAGCCACTAATAACTTAAATTTTGTGAAAATATTGAAAGTGTGTCCATAGAAGGTAAATCCAATCTACTTTATAGCATGTACAACATAAAGCATGTAACTATTTTCTGGTTCATTAAATATAGAATAGACTAAGAAAGCTTATTGGCAGATGCCTACAGTCCTAATTAGTTTTGCATTTAGTCACTGTATGTAGCTGTCTTATGTGTGTGTGCTACTTACAAGATGATTTTTCTGGGCAAGATGACCACAATAATACCTTAGTTGAGGTGGTACAGGGGTGAGGAGCAGTACCTCACTAATGTACCCACACTGGGTTTTCAGTAAATGTTTAATGTAAAATACTTGTATATGTACACATTGTTCTATAGTACTTCCTTTACAAGATAGGGAGTGAAAAATTATCTGTAGGTTGTATGTGTCTTTATTGGATTTGTAAAAAGAAGTTAAAGTCTTTACCTAAAGCCTCAACAAACCATTTCATAGACTATTTTTATTGGTTTAAAATCTTTTTCATGCTTGTAGCATTCTATTCCGGGTGTTTCATTGTGTGTTTGAATATTTCAAGTGCAAATATTTTATAGATTAGTTTTGCTACTCCAACTTAAAATTATTCCCCAACAGTGGCTTTTATCCTGGGAATAAGCAAGAATGAGAGACAACAGATAAAAATTATCTTAAAATATCTACTTTAATAATATAAGTTGACCTATAGAATGTAGATATGCACTAAAAGTTCATGTTCATTTGTGCAGAAAAAGAAAAAACATCTATTGAAAGATTACCGATTTGAGAGTGCTGGAACTTGGACTTGGTCTGGTTCACTGTTTCTCTGAGGCAACAGAAATGAAGAACAGACCTCACTTACTTGGTTCCAAGCGAATTCTAAATCTTGCTAATCTGAACAACTCAGTTGAAGATAACAGTATGCAATATACCAACCACTGTTGAGTTCCTATCAACTTGTTTAGTGCAATTTTGTATCGTATCTAATGTTTCTTTAAATTTTTCTATTTTTTATTCTCTTTAAGAATTAAAAATATCTAACAAAAATAGATGTTAAGACAATACAGCTGTAACATAGACCAGAAACTTCATTGTGGAGCAAATTGTGCATATTCTGTTGTCTCTTAGGTTCCATCTCAGTGTTGCTAACAGAACATGGGGACATATATTGCTAATGTATTATTCCAGGAAACATAACATCTTTGTGTTCTCTTCTGCCCTGGCAGGTTGGTACAGAGGATATTCCCTCCAGAATAAATCCAAAAAGGTACGTCTTATCATTTAATTTTCCAGTTCATTCAGATTCTACTCTCCTAGTTTTGTGACAGGCAGTCCTATCCCCTATCTGTTCTTGCTAGATCTAGTCTGGTTGGTTTTGTTTTGTGTATTTATTTATTTATTTTGATGACATTGCTTGTTCCTTGCAAAGTAATTCTCTGACTTCCATACCTTAGGATAATAGTGCAAATACCATTCAGTCTGTTTCCCAGGGCAAGAAGGTGGTGCTGGCCCACTGCCCCTCCCTGTCCTGAAGCTGAGCTAGATGGTCATGCAGTAGCGGGCCTCTAAGTAACCTCTCTCCAGGAAGGGAAGCACCCGCTTTTCCCTTATCCTTTGTGGCAGTGCTGAAACCCCAGAGCTTAAGCTTCTCCCTGTCACCATGTAATTCTTTCCTGCATTGTCAAGTAGAGAAACATAGGCGGCGTTTCCAAACTGAGCCTGTAACCTCTCTGTACATCACAAAGTCGAAACTGCAAAATAGAGAAGATTGTGCATTGCTGTGGGAACTACTGTTTTTGAGACAAAACTTTATGTTAGATACATATTTTCATGTATCTTACGCATTTTTATTTTGTGTATTTGATGTATAATTCGGGTCTGTGATAAAAATGATTAGTCATTCTGGGTAGAGTTTGAAAAATACTGACCTAGATGGTTCCTTTCCCCAGTGTCAAAGCTACTGAACATCAAGCTAAAAAAAAAAAAATCCATTAGTTATGTTAATACCCATCTCGGTTTATTTGATTTCTGTCAGCACTTCGCCTTTGAATGTGCTTGCCAGGGCAACAGAACATGTCAGCGCTTTCTTTTGAAAGAGCTGAGCTGATAAGCTCTTACTATTTCACAGTTAGTTCACATGCCAGACAGAGAAGAGGTGCGAGACACAGTTTCTCATCTATCGAGAAGGGAGAGAAAAAGGAAAGCCCTGTGCCTCTTTCTCTTCAGATGCAGTATGAGCTAGGTTGTCCAGTGCAGGTAGGCTGATGTTGAGTGCCCCCACAAGAGCATGGGACCCCCAAACACCTTCCTAGAAGGCAGAGCTTATAAAAAACTGAGTGGAGTTGTTGATCACTGGATCACGCTCATTATTTGCACACGTGTGTGTACGTGCGTCTTGTGTTTGCTTTGACAATTCAATAATCCTGTAGAACTAGGGAGTCTTTGCTGCTCAGTTTGGGTCCCTCTACCCTTCTGTAAGCCCTGGTGCTGCCGTTTTCTACCCACTGTCGGGCCCTTTTGCACATGTCATTTCCAAATGAATTATTTCCACTTATTTCCTGCTGACTTCAGTCTGTCTGAGCTTTCTAATAATAAGGTGGCAGGTGTACCAGAGCGAGGAGGGCTGCAGTTGAAGCCAAGACCTTGGGCCTGGCACGGCCACTGCTGTGTGGTGTAGGTTCAGCCTGCCTGGTATAATTTTACTCACCAAGAGTTCATGGTTACGATATTCTGAATGTGTTAGAGTAAGAAAACTCAGGTCACTGAATTCCTAATCCTGTTTTTCTAAGTGAATTTTAAACCTCTCAGACAGAATCAGATGAAACACAGAATTCTTGATGTGTGTGTGTGACACACATTCATGAGTGCGTGGTTCTGCAGATTGAACCCAGGGCCCTTGCACAGAGCTGCATCCCAAGCTCTGGGGGGATCCCTTGGTCTCACTGTGATAGGTTCTACCTGGGAAGAAACTGGTAGGAATGAGAAAGACAAGAAGACAAAAGCTGGGCTAGGGGGTCACTGGCCTGCCTGATGGGCAAGACGAACGCACCCTACAACAAAACTTATGTTTATTTATACTTTTGCCAAGTGTGTAACACATGACACAAGGTTGCCTAGCAACTAATAACTGAACAGGATGTTTATCTCAGGAGTGAGATAGCTTGTTTGCTTTAGCACTGAGGCCCTCCACACATTTGATCAATTTCCTACCTTCCTGCAGCTCCCAACAGAGCACCTCATATTTTGAGACTGGGTCTTACTAAGTCTCTAAGTTGCCCAAGCTGGACTCCAACTTGGAGCCTTCTCCTCAGCCTCCCAGTGCGGGTTCACAGGAGTGTACCACCAACGCCAGCTTAGAATTCTTCGTTTTCAACTGGTAAATGTCACAATGTGGAAACAAAGTCCCAGGCCCTAGGGCTTGCTTTTCAGAGTCTGCAATGTGTGAGGAATCTTTCTGGCACAGAAGGCCTTGGTTTCCAGGGGATCCAGTGACTTTCCAATGCGTCCCAGTCCATCTTGCTGGGACCCCGCTCCCTGATGTGAGCAGAAGATGGATGGGGCGCCCCCTAGGGTCCAGAGGAGTGCTCCGTGTGCTCCCAAGTGTTTATACACGTGGAAGGTTCTTAAAACTCTGGTTTAAACTGAAAATTCACCTTTAGAAGAATTATTTCAGCAAGAGCGTGTCTTCATTCTTGATAACCAAAGAACAGCTTCGTAATGCAATGATGTGGGGATACAAACAAGGATCATGCACTGAGGTGTTGATTTTTTTTAAAAATTGAAATGTATGTTTTTCTTGTGGAGCAATCCAAGAAAAACTGGCATGGAATTCAAAACCAATTGTCATGAATTATACTCAACTTGGGACACCCCTTCATTAAGTGATCCAGCCCCTTAGTAATGTTCTCCTTGGGCTAGGGCCATTTTTCTCTGTCTCAGGGGAGGAGCTACCTGAGAGGTCTATTGTTTTAATGGAAATTTTTGATGTCATTTGTAAGTGGTTCTGACCGTTTAGGGTGGTGACAAAAGGAGCTAGTGGCTTTACAAATGGAAGGAACCAAGAGCCCTGCAGACTCAGATCATTGATCTGGGCAGGGTTGTGGGAGTGTGGCCAAGGGTGTCTTCTAGAAAACCATTAGTTCATGTATTAATTTGTTATTTGAGTGAGTAGGTTGAGAATGAACAATAGACTTGAGAAAGGGGCTGTACATCAGATATATATGTAGCCCCAGTTGGCTGTGGCTTGTTGCGTATTGTAGTGTAGGAGGTGTCTACAGGCCCCAGATTTGCACCAGAGCAGTTAAATGACTGAAAGGGACCTCAGGTGCTGCAGGGTTCGTGATGCCTACAGAGGACAGGGTGGGGAATGACAAAACGAGTACCCTGTGCACACAGACATTACCACGTCTATACACCGGTAAACTACCTGCTCGTGATTGGCTTGAGGTGTCTCAAAGCTGTCAGTTTGTATTTCTGAACACTTATATCTTTGATATCTCACACTTAGTAGGAGGACCCAGTGATTGGATTATGAAAACATAACCTAATAATCATAATCAATTTAGTCGTCTTTTTGTTTTCTGACTTGGGGAGTTTCTGCAAGGATCGTCCTTTGGACTCGCTATCTTTTTATTGCTGGTGCTGGCAATGGGCCTCAGGGGCTCTTCCGCTGAGCGTCAACCCAGCTGCAGCAATGTTGTGTCTTCCTTTAATCTTATAACTGCTAATTTAAGCAGTTCGTCCCTACCAGAGCCTCCCTTTTTAAGAGCTCTGGACTTTTTTTTTCTTAATTGTGGTTAAAAAAAGAATTATAAAGTTTGCCTTCTTGGCAGTTGTATATTCACACTGTTGTGTTATCCGTCGCCACCAATCCCTCTCCTGAACGCCTCTACCTTCCCAAACCCACACTCAGCACCACACAGGAGCCCCTCACCCCTCCTTCCAGCCATTCTCTGCCTACTTTATTTTTTGTTCTTTTTCTTTTTTAAAAAATTTTTTCTTTCTTTCTTTCATTTATTTTTATTTTACTTATTTATTTATTTATTGGCTGAACTGGGAATTAAACTCAGGTCCTTGCGCTTGCCAGGCAAGCATTTATTCTACTGAGCCATCTCCCCCGCCCCCTCGCTGCCTGCTTTCTGGTTGTGAGCTGACTGCCCCAGGTGCCTCACTCAGGTCTTTCAGTGACTGGCTTCTTGCACTTAGCGTGATATTCTCAAGATGAGCTCTGGAAGCCAAGTCCGGGTCTCCACAATGGCACTCACTGCATCATTGGCCTCAGCTCGGCAGACAGAAGGAGCATGCCCATTTCCTCTGTATCCTAGAAACGGTTCTGAACCTTCAGGACTCCAGAAATCAGGCACCACATGAATCACACACTACCTTCTCTGAATTTCTATTCATAATTGTTCCATCAGTTTTACAAAATCACTCTGCCTTGAGTACCTGTAATGAAAAACCTCACTTTGTCCACATGTGGGTTATCGGTCTTAGCAATTGTGAGACAGGTAAAATGCTTTCTCACTCATTCTACCGTACTTGCTCTAAAGGGAGAAAGAGAGGCATAGGATTTCTTTTTGGTTTTGTCTCTCTGCTTAGAAAAGGATGGGTCCTTTTGCTTCTGCCTTGAGCATTTGTGGGATTCGCTCTGTCATCAGCACTCCTAATCCCAAACGTTCTTGCTCTTTCCTGTTTTATTGGCAGAGGATAAAAAGAGAAAGTGTGGAGAGTATTGTACAGACAAATATAGCACCAAAACTGGACTCAGAGTTGCCCGTCTCTGAGTGGGCTGCAGATCATCAGGTACACGCAGATCTCAAGCCCCGTCCTCTGGGTGGAGGGATGTGCCCCCACACTCGCGTTAAGTCGCTTCCACAAGTGCTGTCCCTAAAGTCCATGCCTGCTCTTCTGGAAGTAAGGCTAGGAGCGTCTGAGTCAAAGTTCACCTAAACAGGTTCTTCTGCCTCCTCTGGTCTGGCATGTGAGACACGCTACAGCCAAGCGTTTTCTCCAGATAGCGTCTTCTCTCTGGCTTTAATTAAGAGCATGTGACAGACAGCAGAAGCTTTATCAGAAAACCCCCATATGTGGCTCTCTTATTGTGGGAGCTGGTCCTCAGCTCTTTAGTCTGTGTCTTTAGTCAGGGTTTTAGTGTCACTCTCTTAGGTCTTTCTGGGCCTTGGATCCCCTTTTCCCCTTGTGATCAGTGTCACCAGACCAAGGTTGAATTGCTTCTCATGGTGATAGAGGAACAATTTGAGACTCTGAAGTGCTAGAAAGTAATTAGTTAACAAGTTCCATTGATTTGGGTTGTGTGTGGTTTACATGAAAAGTGCTGAAAGAAAAATTACTTGAGAAAATCATGATAATTTTTATGGCTGAGTTCCGTGTAGCTGTATATCTCTGTCATCCCGAGAGGCCCTTTACAAATGGGAAGCCTCTTGGGAGGTGCTGGATCCTCAGGTTCTCTGCTGCTGTAGCTCTGAGCTCACAAGGGGGGTGTCTGTCTCTGTGAAATGCTCCATGCTTTCTGAACCCCAGCGCCCAGCCCCATTTCCCATGTTCCCACTGTGCCTGCACTGACAGCAGTCAGGGTAACTGATGTCCTACAAAACCGGTGGGAGCATTTGCTCTTGTTAAGTCCTGCGGTCGCACTTGCTGCCGTTCATGCTCTTGATTTTGGGCTGGGGTTTTCCGTGGCCATGTAACCAAAACTTCTTCTCTCTGTAGGGCATTTTCCCCGAAACATACATCCATTTGAAAGAGGCCACTGTGGAAGACCGAGGGTAAGTTGCAGTCCAGGAAGCCCCCACACAGCGATGATGTAAGATTTTCATGATACAATGCCTGCTGCCCACCGACACTTCTTTTTTCTCACTGAGTTACTTCTCTTCTGTGAGAAAGAAATAAATAAAAAAACTGTGCTTGATATAATATCTTCCTCTGTCTGCTCTTTTTTATTTTTTATTTTTTTGTCTTTTTGACACAGGGTTTCACTGTGCAGTTCAGGCTGGCCTTGAGCTCACTTTGTAGCCCAGGCTAGTCTTGAACTAGCCTGGATCTTCCTGCCTCAGCCTGCCAGGTGCTGGGATTATAGGCATGTGTCACCATGCAGGGCCTTCTGCCTGTGATTTTTATCCCTGATTCTTCCTAGCGTCCTTCTCCAGAAGAGTAAAGATATCCTCTGTCTCTCTCCTACATTTACTTATGACCTGCTCACTGTGTGTGTGTGTGTGTGTGTGTGTGTGTGTGTGTGTGTATTGTGCTTGTGCGTGTGGATCCATATGTATGTGTGTTTGCACACAGGAATATTTAGAGTTCTTTGACTCAGTCCTGAGCAGCCTGCACTTGGGCTCACCAGCTTGCTTGTCAGCACTGAACTTCAGCCAAGTCACTGAGCCTCACATGCACCCTGAGGCTTTTACTGCACATTGGGGGTCATAAGGAGAAGTAGGACTGGAGCCCCTTGGCTGATAGAGAGGAGAGTGGGGAGGGAGGGGGAAATGGACAGCTGGGTCCTGGTTTTGCAGTGCAAATCTAAACAATCATTCTAGGTCCTAAGCTTGGCGCACACATTTTAAGATGGAAAGTGGAGACCTCCTTCAGTCTACTCACCTCCCTGGAGGCAGGACCAGGACCAAGACCTGGGTCTCATGTCCTCCTGGAGAAGTCTTTTGAGCTGGCCATTGCCAGGCAGCCTCAAGTGTTATCCACCATGTTGGTAGAAGGCAGAGTGAGAGGCGCTTTCTAATAAATAAAGATAGAACTGTAGAATGCCCTGCCACTCAGATACCAAACACAGACACTGCTTGGTGTAGGATGGGGTTGTATCCCAATAAACCCATTCTAAGTTGCAGATATTGTAAGTTAAAAGTACATTTGATACACTGTACTAACCAAATGCCATAGCTTAGCCAGGGTGCAGGCTCATAGAACTCCTTCTCGTTTTTCAGCTACTGACCTGTGTTTAGGTCCTCTATCTGCCTTCCCCACCCCATGGACCAATTTCACTTTCGCAGCCCCATCCCTGCCCCTGAGCATCCAGGAATGTATAGTCAGAATCGCATCTCCACTAGCCCCGTGGCAAGCTGAACGTGTTGCTTCTCCTCACCAGGCAGCATGAGACGGTGATTCCTGGCGAGCTCCCGCTGGTGCAGGAGCTCACATGCACTCTTCGAGAATGGGCGGTCATCTGGCGCAAGCTCTACGTGGTGAGTTGCCCTGGGCTTCTGGCTGGCTGTGGCATAACTGCTGGGCCCTCAGCCTGTGATTCCGCTGCTGAGGGTGTCAGCCCCTCAGCTCTCTCGGTGGCATAAGAAGCAGAGACATACAGGACTGGACCCCACAGTGGGAAGTGGAGGCATGTGGTGTCTGGCAGCCAGCTGCCTGCTTGTCCCCAGCTTTGGGCCACTGATATGCAGTCATGATGGGAAGTGAGTGTAGTCACTGATTCCGTCTTTTCACAACTGAGAAACATGATGGGAAAGGAACCACGGTGGTAATAACAGTCAACACTTAGCTCTTCTTCCTGGGAGCCCTGAAGTATGGGTCCTCACAACGCTTCTGGAAAGTAGTTGCCCCTGGGATTATTAGGGTACCAATAAGGAACAGCGGACTTGCTCTTGACTGTGTGTTCCAGGGGTAGGAGCTGCAGATGTCTCAGTGCTCTGCCTCCTGAGGGTGGCGTTCTCAGCTATGGCCGTTGTATAGGCTCAGGTGCTTGAATGGCACTAAGTCCCTACCAGGGCAGACTTTAGGTGCTCTTTCTCACAACCCGGGCCTGGCCTCAGAATGCCAGTGTGGGGCTGTGGCTTGTGGGAAATTACACAGGTCCTGCCACGTCCTGTCTGGAGTCAACCACAGTCACAAGTTGCGTGTAGGTTTGCAGTGGAACTGCTATAGTAGGGGTGTGGTTTGTCCCCTCTGAAACTCCTATTGCCGTTGAGCCCCCATAGTGAGGCAATAAGTGCAGAAACAGCACCCAATGGGATGTTTAGAGGTGGGGACTTGAGAGGCGATTGGCATTTCATGAGGTTATCAGCCTTCAGGGTTGAGCGCTGTGGCTTTATAAAAAACAGGAGTGAGACCATTGGGGACAGATAGGCGCTGTGCATCTCTCACCTGTGATGCCCTCTACCACCTCAGGATTCTGCGAGCCAGAAGGCCCTCACCCATTATGGCCCCACAACCTTGGATCAGAACCAGGACCAGAATCCAGTGTGTAGGACTATATTATTCTCAGAGGAAAACAAGGACTAGGACAAGGTCCCATAAATCTAGCATTCTCAGACTGAGAACTGCTCTCCCGTGAGTGGCCAAGGAGGCTCTGCATCGCCTGCCACCATGTCTGCTCCATCTCCTGTGTTCTCCCTTCGGCCTTGGACTCTGCAGACTGTCTTCTGCAGTTGCTCCTCCTTAGTTGGTACGCACACTGGTCCTCACCTCTGTAATTGGCTTCCGTGGCTGACCGGGAGTCCAGCTCAGAATGTGCCGTCTCTCAGCAGATGTGTGAGTGGGTCTGGTGACACAAGCTAGATACACTTTGTCTTGTGTAGGTTTCTATTTGGTCATCTGTTGATGGCCTTGGCTTTAGTTTAGTTTTTTTTTTCTTTAATCTTAATGCATTGTTAGAAACACCCCATTCTAGACCCTGCCTAACTGAAAGCAGTAATCAAATCAGAAGTTCTCATTCCAGTATAACTTCTGACAGTTGGCGCAGGTATTTCACTTCTATTTCGGGCTGTTCTATCCTGTGACGGGTAAGAGCAGTAGAGAGCACTGACCCCGTGGGTGGAACGTCCTGCGGTGTTTCTGTGCCCATCTGCCCTTCCACGCCTCATTTGAGTCCTGGGTTCTTCGTAATGTGCCTTCCAGATGCTCCTATCCGTAGAGCATCCTCTGGACTGTGGGGCGCTTGGGACCCAGGGGCATGCTGCCTTGTAGCGAAGGCGACCTCCAATCTCTCTGGGTAGCTGAGGAGAGAGCTGGCGCAGTTCCCCCCTCACAGGCTCTGGGAAGATGGAGATGCTGCCGCCGGCCCCACGGCCTCCATTGATCGATTACCTTGCACTTCCGTTGAAAGCACTCTCCGGTTTGGTTCATTGATTATTTAGTGGCAGACATCACAAGGCTGATGGATGAGCGTGCGCCTGGGTTTGTTTCCTCGCATTGCATCGTCTTTCTGAGAGCGGGCGAGTGCGGAAATGCGTGAGGTGAGCGCCGGTGAAGCATCCCTGTGGGTCCAGTTTCTGTTACTCCGGGAAGCTGGGTAACTTACAAAGAGCTTGTTTAGCTCCCAGTCCTGGCGTTTCAAGGGTGTGGTGCCCAGCATTAGCTTGGTTCTGGTGACGGCCCCTTGGTGTGACAGTGTGGGGACCTCGTGTGATTGGGAGAGCCGGTGTGGCAAGACAAGAAACGAGGGTGTGGGGAGAGCCCCTGCTTTTTTTACAACAACCCCTGTGAGGTAACCAACTGGGTGTCAGTTCCTTCCTCTGGCAGTGCCCTCGATGCCTCCCACTGGACCCCACCCTTTAAAGCCCCTGTCACTGCTGAAAGTCATCAGGCTCACACCCAACTGCCAGCACATGAATCCTTGGGGGACAAACTCAACCAGTGTGACAGCCCAGGCTTTGCCACCCCTTATCTGGAAACCCAGCACTCAAAATGCTCCAAAATGGAACCACTGAGTACCTAAGTGACACAAGTGGAAAATCCCACACCTGACTCTTGTGAAGTTTTGCTTTCTGCACAGTATTACAATTACTAAGTGACCTTAAGCTGTATGTATGCACGTGAGTATATAGAAACACACGAGTTTTACATTTAGACTTGGTCCCCATTCCCAAGACATCTCATTATAGGTAAACATTGCCCCCCCACCAAAAAAATCTGAAATTCTTCTGGTCCTGGATATTTTGAATAAGAGACATTCAGCCTGTATTTGGAAATGAGATTTTTTTTAAAAATGTCACATACAAGAGTAGAAGCTGTGAATGAGGTAAGCTTTTTGCTTACTAAATTGCAGCCACTGTGCTCAGTTGCTTACATCCTCCACGGGTCTACAGGTCATTGTGCATGGAACTGGGAAGTGAGTGAGTGGGAAGAAGAAGTAGGGACTAGGGCGTAGGGCTGTGAAATCCCTCAGCCGTGAAATGGTGGTAAGCAGTTATGGAGGGCTTCCTGTGGTGTGGGCTTCCCTGCTTAATACCAGAATTGGGTGTTAAATGGGATGTGAAATGGAAGGGAGGGAGGGATGGAGGAAGGAAAGGAAAAAGGAAATGGAAGGAAAGAAAAGGATGGGAACAGAAGTGGAGGGGAGGAGGAGAGGAGCAGAGGTGATGGAGAGGGAAAGAGAAAGGGGCCAACCCCCGTTTCCAGGGCAGCACATTTCAATCTTAATTTAGACATCAGATGAAACGATTGTTTTGTTATCTGTGGATATTTGTAAATGTCTTATAGCTGGTATTGATTGTGAAGACTCTTAATCAGTCGGTAGGGCCAAGCTGTTTGTTTGCTTTTGATCCCTGTCTATCCATTAAGGAATAGTCCACTTCAAGAGGAGTGTTGTTAGCCATTCTCTTTTTCTGCCCTGGTCCATTTCAAACACGTTGACAGTTCATCACAGGCAGAATTCCTGGACTTCTTTCTTTAAAAGTTGCATTAAAAGGCACGTGCCTCAGGAACCCTTCAAGGGGAGACAGTCAAAGGAACCTGAAGTCTGCGTTTGCACGTTCCCCTCCCCCATCATTAGTGTTGTGTTTTCTGATTCTCTAATTTCTTCTAACCCATGCAAAGGCAAATACAGACTTTCCTAGTACACACTAATCCTTCAGTCCCGTCTGTCATCTGTTTCTTCCCACAGATTGAGGCCAGGCATTCTGCTGGGTGTCTTCAACAATTCCTGCGATGCCCGAGAAGCCACATACCTCTCTAAAATGCATTTCCTTGTTCTGCGCTTTTCAGCCTAAAGTCACCAGAAATTTGCATTATGGATCCAGAGTCCATAATGTAGAATAGCAATCGACTAACTAGACTCAGCCTCATTGTGTAGACACTAGAGACAAAAGAGAGTTGCCTCCCTGGAATTTGGATTTAGCAGTCGTACAGTGGTCTGTGGAATGATTATAAATACGTCTTAAGGGGAGAGGAGTTCCCAAGTGGAGGAGAACTCTTTGTCCAAAATAGCGAAAAGAGAAGATACCTCTTGTCCCCTTCCTTTATGTTGAAGTGGTACTGTTGTTACTGTGTGTGTGTGGTACTGTTGTTACTCTGTGTGTGTGTGTGTGTGTGTGTGTGTGTGTGTGTGTGTGTGAGTGATATAAATAATCAAGGTTATCAGGTTTTTTCATCTTTTTTATTGATGATGTAGATTCATGAGTATCATTTTGCCAGACTTATACATGCACATAAATACTTTCTCGCATCTCCTCATCAACCCCTTCCTAGACCTTTTCCTTCTCCCTAGTTTTACTTCAGGGTAAAGGCTTCAGTATGTATATTTTGCTCCTACTCATGTCCCCGTGACCTGCGCTTTCTCCCTGTCCCCTTTCTTCCCTTTCTCTTGTCCAATAATAGTCTCTCCTGGTTGTCTTTTGTAGATTACACAGATTAGGAAGAGTGCATGGTATTTGTCTAATCCTGGCTTATTTCTCTCTTTCTCTCTCTCTGTGTGTGTGTGTGTGTGTGTGTGTGTGTGTGTGTGTGTGTTCAGTGCTAGGCACTTTTGAGACAAGCTTTCACCAAATCACTACATCTCCCCAGGGTGGATTTGAATGTGCAGTTCTCCTGCCTCAGCCTCCCAAGTGCTAGGATTACAGGCATGTGCCTCCCTACCCACAATATTACTGTTTTCTATTGAATTAGCTTCCCTAGTTTCTGAGGTGTTGGCCTTATGCCCCAGGGAGGGACTATACTGTGGGGACCAGGCACTGGTCTATAAGTGAGGGAACTGGGTTCGTCTTGTAGGCCTTGGGCTCACCGGCTCTGTGGCCTTGAATAAGAGACCTGTGATCTCTGAGCCTCTGCTGGATTTAGTCTCCCTTTGAAAGTACTGCGTAGCTCCCTTGGGAATCTCACACGCCGTGCAATTATGAGAACAGAGGGGTGGCGTTGAAGCCTCTCTGTGGACCGACAGTCCAAGGTCTGCAGTGGGAGCCTGTGATCCTTGACACTGTCTCAACTGGGTGTAGTCCCCGCTCCACACACCCTCCTGTGGGGCAGCCTTGGCTCCTGGCTTCCCCCTCATCCAGGGACTCTGCGCTGCCCTGTGTGTGCCACCCTTATCCAAGGCCACTGTCTTTGTCTCCTGGAACAGTCAGGCGGAGTGGCCTTGAGTGCTTAGCAGCAGGCAGGGTTTCCCACCGTAGATGGGGAGCCCTGGGTTGGGTTCAAGCTAGGCAGCCAGAACTCTTTTCAGGACGCAGAGCGCAGCCCGACCATGGCTTCCGAGGTGCATCGCCTGCACCGCTCTTCGCAGTCAGGGCCCAGCAGTGGGGTTGTGGGGACAGTGGCTGATCAGGGAGGAAGCATCTTATCAGTGAGTGCCCCTGGTGAGGTGCCAGGACCACGGGCACTGGGCCAGATGCGTCGCTTGGGTTTGCAATTCCTGCTCCCTCCCTCCCTCATTGTAGAGTATGTATTTCTACATCTAGGAAAAATAACAACCCCAGAAATAGTTACTAAAAGCAAACAAACCGAAACAGAAGGAACTTGGAGTCGCAAAGCCAGCAGCTGATCCTGTGACCCAGGAAAAGTCCTTTGACTTCCCAAGTTTTATTTTTCTCCCCTCGAGCGGGAATTTTCTATAATTTGTGCCTTGCAAGTTTACTGTAAGAATCTAGTCAGATTAACTGTGTCAGGTTCCCAGGACAGCACCCACCAGCACTTGTTACTGATGACAGCACTGACTGTCCCCTTACCATACTGCTTTTCTTTTCTTTTTCTTGAAGCGTATTTAATACAGGGTCTACTGGGTCTCACTACACAGATCATTCTTGTAGTGAGCCTCCTGTTTTCAGCCTCCCAAGTGCTGGGATTACAGGTGCAAGCCGCAACACCCAGTCTCAATTGAGTCTGAGCACGCCCTGGAAGGCGGGGCCAGCACTAGAATCCAGAAGACTCCATCCCTGCGTCTACCTAATCAGGTGCTTTAATCCACTGAACTATCTGGCCAGTCCCACGCTGTTTTTTGAAAGAAGTGGTTCATCTTAAGAAGGACTTCATCACATGGTGACGTTTGTCCTGAGGCCACTTAAGGGCGCTTTGCCCACCTAGTTCTGGTCATTCCTCATCTTGCAGCATGGGGCTAAAGGAGGTAGGGACGGAGATCAAGCCTGCTTCCCCTTCAGCCCTGCCCTGAGTCCGCTGCTCTCCTTGGTAAGGTTTAAGCTTTTAGTCTGTTATTCCCTGCTGCTGCTAAAGCTCTTCATTTCTCCCAACTTTGGGAGGCTGGTTATAAAGCCAACTAGGGCGGAGGAGATAGCTCAGTGGTCTGACAGCCTGTTTGGCTAGTGCAAGGACCCGGGTTCTCTCCCCAGTACCACATGCCGAGTGTGGGGTGGTACATACCTTTAATCCCAGCACTGGGGAGGCTGACACCGGAGAATCACTCCGAGTCCAAGCTGTATAGCAAGACCCTGTACCAAATACATTAATTAATTAATAATTAAAAAAATAAAAGTAAAGCCAGCTAATATGCACGATGGGATCAATGCAATTTAATTGCTGAATCATGGTTCATAGGAATCACTGACCTCCCTGCCTTTTAAATTTGCCAGCTAAATAAAACCCCTTGGCCTGTCTACTGGAAAACTCGAGCAGAAAGCAAACTCCATAGCTGGCCAGGGGGGGTAGAGGAACACTGTGAGTTGCACTGTCTTCATGGTTGGTTTGCACACAGATTAAGTATAATCTTCATGAACTGGTGCATTCCAGGAGCTGCCAGAGCACAGGCTCTGGTCTCGTGGCTTGAAATCAGCATCTGATTGTTTATCATCAAGCGTAGAAAATTCCCTCAGCAAAGTCATCCTCTTGTCAGGACATTTTTATCTGTGAATTGCAAGCCCTGCATCCCTGTGACTCTGAGAGAGATGGGATGGGATGTGGAGATTATGGGGTTGAGCCCCAGACAGTGCTTGGGGTGTTTCTACAATTCTGACTTTTCTCTGAATCTTTGCTTGGCTTTCAGTTTCTTTCATTTGTATCTTTTTTTTTTTCCAAAAAGTTACACCTTCTCCAGGCAGACATTTTTGCTGTGATGGAGAAGTGAAGCACAGGACGGGTAGGAAGCAAGGCCGGAAGGAGGGGCTCTGTGCAGCCCAAGGACAAGGAAGGACCAAGGCACTGGGTGTGGGCACTGGGTGTGGACGCTGGGAGTGACAGCTGTATGGGGGACGTGGGACACTTAGAAAGGTGTGCTCGGGAATTCCGACGCAGCGGTTCCCACATGTGCAGGTTGGTGGGGAATGAGCTGGTTGACTCAGATGCGCTTGGTCAGGAAGTCTCTTGGAAAGAATAACTGAGTTGCGCAGCACTTGGGAGCAGACTCCTCTTCACCCAGGGCCTTCATTTTATGGGTCTGTGAGCCCTGGGGGAGTGATTGGCCCAAAGCCACAAAGCAAGTGCATGATAAAATTAGAGACAGACGCCAAGTCACATAGATTCCTTCAAGACCCTTTTCCTCTAAGGTATAATGGAAGAGGAAAGGTCAGCGGGCAGAGCTGCTGTTGATCCAGCACGTGTGGGAAGCCGGAGCACCCGGGTAAAGGCTTGGAACGCTGAAGGAGAGCAGCCTCAGTGAAGCAGCGCCACTCTCCGCAAGGCCCCTGAATTTCTCTAATACCCCGTGAATATCTTCTGCATTCCTCTCAGTATTGCGGTACAAAGATAGAGCTGCTTTTCCTTGTGACTTGGCTTTTCTCTCCAGAAATCTAAGAAGGAAAAAATGATAAACATCTGGACTAAGAATATAAAAAGCAAGGCCTTAGAGGCCTCCAAGTAGAAAAGTGGGAAAAGGCTTGAGTGAACACAGAAGGGTCTTCACTGGGTGGCAGGGCAGCATCTGAAGTCTTTTGTTTCATGTACCTGGTCCTCACGCTAATAGAAACCAGAGTGCGATTTTCTTTTATTTCTAAAGTGTCACCTTAAGTTTGAGCCATCAGATTGGTTTTCAAGTTCCCACTGTACCCCAGGATTGTGCTGACTCTTCCTGAGAGGGTCAAGGGCATTGTTAAGTGATGCGGCAGTGGTCGGGAGTGCAGCGAAGTCCACCAGGGACAGGAGGTTGTGGAGAAGGCATGCTGCCACAGGCAGGCCTGGGCTGCACAGTATTTAGAAAACAGAGCAGGCGGGATCTCAGTTAGTCCATCTAATGTTACTGCTACAGAATGCCGGAGGCTGGGCATTTATGAAGAAAAGAGGCTTATTTTGCTCACACTTTTGAAGGCCGCAAATTACATAGCTCTGTCTGTTCAGCACCTGGAGAGGCCTGTTTGCCTGGGTCACGACATGGCTGATAGTTTCACAGCCGGGGTGTGTGCATGGGGAGATCAGGGGGAGACTGGAAGTAGCGGCAATTCAGGAGCCAGGCTTGCGTCTTTCTCATGACTCTCTGTAGCAAGGCCTAAGTCACTGTAGGAGGCCAGGGCCTATCGCCCCCAGGACAGCACTGCTGGGCCGTGTTAGAGGTCCCCATTCCTCACATCTCCACATTGAAGTCCAAGCTTCCAACGAACGGACCTTCGGGGGCTGGCCACAGCAGAGCCTTAGGATAGGGCAGCAGGAGAAGAGCATTAGAGAAGCGGGCCCTGCGCCGGCTGAACTGTGCAGTGCTTTGTCCTCCGCTGTCTGCTGTGTCGGCCTCACAACCCTTGCGGGTCAGGGGCCAGCGACCCTGCACCTTGCTTGGCTTGGGAATGTGGTGGTAGAGTCTGCTTCCTTGAAGTGGATGGGGAAATTGCTTTCTCCGGTCTGTTCCAGCTTGTCTATTCAGTATTAATTTGGCACCATGAATCAGAGAAGAATGGCTGTCTTCATCTGTACTGGGGGAAGAACTTGGCAAACACGTCCGATATGGACAGGCAATAATTAAATTGCCATGGATCGTGTCTAATGTAATTGAGACAGAGGACTTGGGAACATGTGCCTCAGACAAAGCCTGTCTTACACAGAGGATTTCCTGAGCCCTGGGCCTTTCTTTCCTGCAGTATGAAATGCAGTATCTTAATTAAAATTAGAAACTATTAAAAGAAAACTAACTAGGACTGGACAAATGGATTGCAGGAAAGAAAAAAAAATGGTCTGTTTTATACCGAGTCATCTAAAGGCAAAATGTTACAGGCTTAATTTTTTTACGTTTTTTTCCCTTCTAGTTTGGAAGATAATGAAATGTCTTATAGCACATTGAACAGGAAAAAGCATAGATTTTACTTTTGCTTCTTAAAAATGGAATCTTTGCCTCATTTTGTGCTTTTCTAAGGACTTGTATATGAAAAAAAAAAAAAAAAACCAATGTAGAAAATGCCCAAAACACAAAATGTAGGTAGTTCTGCAGTGTTTTTCTTTTGCTGGTGTAGGACTAGGAATTGACCCTGGGGCCCTGTACCACTGAGTCCCATTGCCTGCCCTTTTAATTTTTTATTTTGACACAATTTCTCACTAAGTTTCCCAGGCTGCTTTCAAACATGTGGTCCTCCTGCCTCAGCTTCCTGAATAGCTGGGACTATAGGCACATGCCCTCATGCCAGGGATCGAACTCGGGACCTTGTGCTTGGCCAGACAGGCGCTTATGCTACACCCCCAGTTCCACAGTTTTAAACAGGTATTGCTTTCTGTATTTGCTTTATTTGTTTAATTTTGTTTCTCGAGACAGGATCTTATCTTACTCGCCCAGGCTGGCCTTGAACTCGCGAGGATCCTCTTGCTTCAGCCTCCCAAGAGTCGGAATTTCAGGCGTGTGCCCCCACGCCAGGCTGCTTTCCGTGTTTGTAAGCTCCACAGTGTTAAAGCGCGTTGCAGCCACAGGGCCGTGGTGCTTCCTCCATGCCTCTGGGTTCTCGTGACGTCTTAGGGTTGTGTCACGTGAGCTGTCCACAGTCAGGTGCGCCATGCTGCCCCACCCCTGGGCCGAGCCTTCCTGCTTTGTCTGCACTCTTCACGCGGGAGGCTAGTCTCTACTTTGCGCCAGGGCCTGTGTCCCTGGATTGCCATGGAAGAGTGCCACGGAGGCCATGCCACATAGCCGCTGTGTGTGTGTGTGTGTGTGTGTGTGTGTGTGTAAGGGTGGGCATTGTGTGTGCAGCACACTGCTATTAGTTTTTCTGTACTGCTGGAAGTACGTGGCTATAGACTATATCATGACTTTTCCATGTGAGAAAAAAAGCTATTTTAAAGGATACGTAAAGTGGGTGAAATTCTACAGGTTTTCATTTAACATATTTCAAAAGTGATATGCAAAGCATTTTTATTGATCACGTTGAAGTAGCCTCTTACCTATTTGTCTTCAATTTATTTTCTTACTCTTTCTGTAACCTGGAATTATCTTGTGTGTGTAGCTGTATTATACATAACTTTTACTAAACTACCATCTTTCTCCTTCTAGAATATTAGCTCCGCAAGGTCAGGAGCCTTATTTCCAGCACATAGAACATGCTCCAGGCTGCTTATACACACACACACACACAAATATATATATATATGTATATGTATGTACACAAGTATGTACATATATGTATACATATGTACTTAGAGAAATCTATACGTGTATGTCTGTGTACCTATGGAGGTTTGCACATAGGTCTGTGTACACATATATAAAATGAAGTTGTCATTTAGATATAATCAAGGTCATGATGTCTCAGCAGCAGACATTTGACTCTTAAAATGATTGAAGCATCAATCATCGATGATTCATTGGTGGTAAATTAGTTCAACTACAATAAGGTATTAGTAAAGCCCAGAGTAACAGTTCAGTGTCCAAATGATGTAACACTTTTTACACATTTATTTTCACAATATTCCTTACTTCTGAAATTCTGGGTACTTCTGTATTATTAGTTCTTTCCTTGGGTACGTCTTACAGGGCCTTTACCCTGTGTCAGCTGCTGGGGACACCAGGTGCACATCTGCCCTAAGAAGAGTGGGGTGGAAGGCCGGAGGCGGGTGTGTTGGTGTCACCCGGGGCACTGGTGCAGCCCACCCGGCTAGAGTCTTGAGGAAGGTCTTTGGAGTGGAGTCAGCATGAGGCAGCTGGTGCAGCAGTGAGAGGAGGCTGGCGCTGGGGGCAGGTTTTGGAACGAGGCGCGAAGTAGTTGCAGGTGGAGGGGATTTCATGTTGGCTGGAGCATTGGAAGGGAAGGAACAGAGCTTTGCGTGGAACAGACGTTACCCTGAAGATTGGCGTAAATGGGTGGGAGCAGGGGCGGGGTGGAGACTGGAGCTCCGTGGGGTCTGTTGTGCCGGGTGGAAATCCGATTTCCTGGAGGCTTTCACACAGGAGACGCGAGTTGACCCTTTACCACAGAGCAGGACTACGTTGTGTGTAAACAGTACATTTTCTCCATCTATCTGTATCTGCATGGATGTGTGTAGGCTGCTTCCAGAGTTCAGCTATTATGAGTTATGCTACTATAAACACGAGTGTGTGTGCGTCGCTGTAATCTGACAAATAGGGTAGGCCATGTGCACGGTTTCCTCTTTGCCACTCAAGACAATGCCTACAAGAGGGATAATCTGGTTACAATGAAATTTCTAGTGGTGTCTGCTTTTCAGGGATCCTCCATGCTGGTGTGCACAGTTACACCCACAGTGTGGGAGGGTCCTTTTTTTTTTTTTTCTCAGCCTCACTAGCATTTGCTGTTATTTGATTTCTTGATGATAGCCATTCTCTGGGGAGTGAGATGAAATCTCAGTGCTGTTTTGATTTGTATTTCTCTGATGACCAGAGATAAGGAACATTTTTAAAAGTATTTATTGGCCATTTGTACTTTTTGTGAAGTGTCTTCATTTCAGTGGCCCATTTTTTTTTTTTAAAATTGGGTCTTTTATTCTGGGGGAGGCCTACTGTTTTTGAATTCTTTATATATTCTAGACACCTGGTTGCCTTATTATTATTATTATTATTATTATTATTGTTATTATTATTATTTTTAGGACAGGGTCTACAGGGTCTCACTGCGTAGATCAGACTCCCAGTGGTCCACCTGTTTATAGCCTCCCAAGTGCTGGGGTTACAGGCACGCCCCACCACGCCCAGTCTCAGTTGCCATCTCAGTATGTCCCAGGGGCAAGCCGGCATGGCAGACCTGGGGATCGAACTCCCGGCCCCTGCGTCTGCCTAAGCAGTACCTTGGTTCTTAAACTTAATTTTGTTCTACAATTTCGGAAATGATGGCCACATTTGCGTTGCTGTGGGAGGGATGACTGTGGCTGTTTGTCACCCAATACAGAGTTTGCAAACAACAGAATTTTGCCAGACACTTCTGTTTGTGAACCAAATTGATAGCAGACAAAAGCATTCGTGAGCCAAGGTACCACTGTATTAGTCCTAGCTAAGAAATAGCTACAGGGCCAGGGAAATAGCTCAGCAGGCATAAGCTCATTCTGGGCAAGCGCAAGGTCCCAAGTTCGACTCCTGCTACTAAGAAAAAGGAATAGCTGGCAGTCATGTTTTCCATTCTGTGGTTTGTCTCTTTACTCTCCTAGTGGTTACTTTTGTGTGCTGAAGCTTTTGAATTTGAGCTTATCTTTTTCTATAGTTACAATTCTGCATGAAGTAGGGATGGCTTGTGACAAAGCTGTCCCTAGGTACATTTTTAAAAGGAAATGCTGAGCACATTCAGCTTTCCATGTGATGCAGTGAGCTGATGAACGCCTTGTAAGCCGCTGGAATTGCTCAGCGTTCACCACACCTTTTTTCTCTTCTGTTCCCTCCAACTCGCTTTCCCGTCTAAGAACAACAAGGTCGCGCTCTTCCGCCAGCTGCAGCAGATGACCTACAGCCTGGTTGAGTGGCGCTCCCAGATCCTGTCCGGAACGCTGCCCAAGGATGAGCTGGCGGAGCTCAAGAAGAAAGTGACAGCCAAAATCGACCATGGGAACAGGTGACGGGGCCACCTTTCGCTGAGAACTGGGAGTGTGACTGACACCTTCATGGGAGGATACTGTTTATAGCAGACTTTTAAATTGGCACCTAGCAATTGTACGTCCTTCTGGGTACGATGTCGTCTTTCGGTACAGTGTACAATGTGTGATAATTAGACCGAGGTAATTGGGACAGCCATCCCCATGACCATTTATGGGTCCTTTGTGTCGAGGTCATTTGGCGTCCTCTCCAGTAGCTGTGTGAAATACGGGATGAATTGCTGTCAGCCTTCGTCACCACGGGGTGCCATAGAACATTAGCATTCTTCTTCTCTGACTTCTCCCCAGTGTGCCCCCAAATACTCTCTGTGCCCACCTTGCCACACTGCTCTGGTTTACCCTCAGACTTTGGATCTTAGTGTTCCAAAGAACAGAGCGTCTTACTCTTTCTGTCCTAAAAAACAGTAGCTCTCATTGAGAAGCATCTCTGCCCTCTCCATGGCGCGTGTGTGGTGCTGAGTGCCTGCCCGTGTCTACTTTTAGTCTGACAGTGGTTGTTCAGTCACTGTCAGACTCATTCATCCTCATTGTGTCCCTCTTTACCTCACTGGGAGTGTGGCTTGCGGTGTGTGCAAACTCAATTCTCCGAAGCAGCCAGCATGCTTCCTGGCTGGGGGTTATGCTCCCGTCACCTCCAAAGTGTCAGTCCCTTCAGTGATCCTCTCCTTAGCTCAGGCAGATACATGCATTCCAGGTTTTATCACCTTCGGAAAATCAGAAATTTAGTCACTTCATCCCAGTTCACGGAGGCCTGGGGTTCGCACTCCAGGCCAGTGCTTTCAGGAAAACAGAGGCGGCTTCTCAGTGGTTGGGGATTCATCGGTATGGTTTCTTCTATGTGTATATAAGTTTTCCCTCCCCTTTTACGCTACTTCTCTAACTTCTGAGTGTGATCTTTCCCCCGCCCACTTCTACTCAGCTTCTCCAGCATCAGGACCATTGAGTATCACTTCCTACCTGGCCGAAGTATAGCTCGTGCCTACCCACAGATACGTCATGTTCTGCCAGCTGTACTCAAATGGCCAGAGTGAACAAAGCTTCAGGATTCAGATGGAGGCAGTGTTTAGGTGATGCCGCTGTCGCATGCTTCACGTCCTTACCACCCTGTGAAGTAGCTGCCTTGTTCCCCTTTTATGCCTCAGGACACAGCTCACAAGCACAAGTGATGTCCTTCCCAGTAGCGTTGTCAGTGGAAAGGCGTCCATTGGGATCCAGGCCTTTGGATTTCCCATCTAATTCTCCCCTCTTCAGGCAGGGAGTTCAGGCTGCTCCATCCTGAAAACTAAAGCCTAGGAACTGCACTGCCAGTCACTAGGACCAGAAGACCTTAAATTTATTTTATTTTATCTTATTCATACATATTTGCAGCACATGCATTTCACAGTCGTCTTGGGGAGTGGGTGCATGGACGTGATGCAGCTTGATTCTTCTTTTGAATTCTTTCCCTCCCTCCTCCTCTAGTTCTCTTTGCCTCCTTTTTATTCTTGTTGATACTTTCCATCTTAGTTCATGTCTGTGGCGTGGAGTGTCCATACTCACTGAGGTTATGGGGACCCTGTACCTGGAATGTCCCCCCTCAGCCTGTTGCCCCATCCCCCCCCACAACTCCACCCCTAGCCTGATGCCCTGGACCCCTTCCCATCCGCAAGGTACCTGTCTCTGTCTCCTTCTATCCTTCATTTCTCTTTTAGTTTGTATTCCACCTGGCTCCGATGAGAGATCCAATAAGTTTATCTAATTGATTTCACTCAACATTGTATTTTTTCCATGCCTGATGGCACACACCTTTAATCCCAGTACCCAGGAGGCTGAGGAGGGTCACTCACTGTAAGCTTGAGATCATCCTGGGACACATAGTTCAAGGCTAGCCTGAACTACATAGTGCAGTCCTGTCTCAAACCGTTATATTTTCTAGGTGCATTTGTTTTCCTATAAATGTCTCAAATTTGTGTCCCTTTCTAGCCAACTAGCATTCCATATATGTACAATCCACAAGTTCTTCATTGAGTCATCTGTTGATAGATAAGCAGGCTGTTTCCGGACATAGCTGATCCAAATTGTTCTGCTATACACATTGGCACGCGTGTATTGCTGAAGTTTGATGTCTTACCCTTTCGGGGGAAGATACCTAGAAGAGGGATAGCTGGGCCAGTCATATAGAATTTCTGATCTCATTTGTTTGGGAAATCTCCATTCTGATTTCTGTAGTGGTTGTGCTAGTTTACATTCGCACTAACAATGTTGTTTTTTCATACAATTTGTTGTCCATTTGTACTTCTTCTTGCAGTATCTGTTCATTTCACTTGCATGTTGTCAGACCAGGTCTTCAGTTATAGGTAGTGTAAGTTTTCAAAGTTCTTTATGTGTCTGAGATGTTAGTCCTTTGTCTGAGGAATAACTGACAAAAAGAACTTTCCGATTCTGTAAATGTACCTCTTTATTCCACTTGTTGAGTCTTTGACTATGCAGAAGCTTTTTAGATTGATATAATCCCACTTGATTTTTACCCTTGTTTCTTGTACAATTGAGGATCTGTTTAGAAAGATCCTTTCCTGTATCTGCGCAGAAGACTCACTGTGTTGTGCTTTGCTTTACTTTCTTGAGATAGGATCTTGCTATGCAATCCAGGCTGACCTTGCAGGGTCCTCCCTCTTGCCTCAGCCTCCAGAGTGCTGATGTTGCAGGCATTCACCACCATGCCCAGATGCCTGAAAACGTTCTTAAAAGCCAGCTAAGCTGGGGAGATAGCTCAGTAGAATAAGTGCTTGCCTGGCAAGCTTAAGGTCCTGAGTTCAATCCCTGGTACCAAAAAAAAAAAAAAAGAAGAAGAAGAAGAAGAAGAAAAGAAAAAAAGCCAGCTAAGATGGAACAAAGCAGTTCCCTTTGCACATAGGCTTCCTTTGTCTCTTAGGATGTTGCCCCGCTGACATTGGCCTGCAGGTCCCCCAGGCTCCGGGGCAGGATGTCAGCCTCCCATAAAAGTGGACTATGCGTCCTTTCCCATTGTGGCCCTTGGAAGCTGCTCAGGAAATGAAACTCTGTTGATGCAGTCCTGATTGCATCCCTGAGCAGCCTGCAAGGCCACCATTGAAGAGCCTGGGTGGCCCCTGGGCCTGGCTGTTGCACAAAGGGACCTACCAGATAGGATCAGTTGGTGGAGATGTCATAACCCAGGAGAGTGAGAAGTTAGGAATTCTTGCCTTGTTCCAGTAGACCCGGCATGTTTCCCCTTACCCTGGGTCTCCTTACAGTTTGGACGTCCCCACTGCCGAATAGCTGGGGCCTGGAATGCATGCCGGGCATTCACATAGCAGTATCCTGTTTCCTCACTCTCCAACTTCTTGGAACTAAGCAGATCTGTTTCTACTTTTATGTACCCATTGGGCCCGAAAGCCTGGAAGAGAGTGGTGATTCTGTGCACCACATGGCCCCCCGCTTCCCACTTAATACCTCTCATTGCAGTTAGAGCTAATATTTATTGAGTGTGTGGTGTGCAAGCAAGAGATATTGAATTACGGGCTTTGCACAGATTATTTCATTAAATTTTTATACCTGTGAAGGATAGGAAACATTTATACTGGAAGTAACTCCAGCTTTGGAAAGTTAAGGTTTAAATCCTGGTCTAAGTGACATCAGGGCAGTGGTCTGAGATGGGGTATGAGAGAATGAGGACGAGGATTTACTTCCTCGAGGGCATTTATGGCAGGCTTGGATTGAGTATGAAGTCAGGGCAAGCTCTGAAATAGCTGGGCAGTGGTCCTTCACAGCGCCTGTGCCCAGTCACAGAAAACCAAGTGGCGAAGCACTAGAAAGCAGACTTGGGTTAGACTCGGGCCAAGTTAGCCCGTCTTCGGGAGGGGCTGTGGGCAGAGTTGCGTTGCGTGTCCTTACACAGATTCTGCTGACATTCCCTTGTTTTTGAATATTGTTCATGTAGAAAGGAGGCAGCTCTTGAAGGAGAGATGGCAGTTAGCTGTTCTTTCCTTGACTTCTTCAGGAGTTGACCTTTTCACAGAGTCCGCTGGGTTCTTGGATGAGGGCTGTGTTGCAGAGTCCGCTCTAGAGGAGAGCATCACCTGGCTGTCTCTCTCTCTCTCTCTCTCTATCTCTGTCCAGAATGCTCGGGTTAGATCTGGTAGTGCGAGATGACAATGGGAACATCTTAGACCCAGATGAGACCAGCACCATCGCCCTCTTTAAGGCTCATGAAGTGGCCTCCAAAAGGATTGAGGAAAAGATCCAAGAAGAAAAGGTACGCCTTGTCCAGTTGCAGGTTTTGGCTGCTGAGATTTGATTTTTGCTTTCTTTTTGTATTTTAGGGAAGGGTCTACAGGGTGTTCAGGGTCTCACTATTAGATCGGATTAGTAGCAGTCCGCCTGTTTACAGCCTCCTAAGAGCTGGGATTACAGGTGCACTCCACCACGCCCAGTCTCACTTGCTGTCTCAGGGCGCCCCAGGGGTGTGGCCGACATGGCAAGCCCAAGCCTGGGGATCGAACCCCTGGCCCTTGCACCTGCTTGCAGGTGCTTTAATCCACTGAGCTATTTGGCTGACCCTTTGCTTTGTTTTTTAATGAGAGAAGAATTGTTGACAAGAGTTAGAAATGTTTGTGTTCTCATTTTACAAGTGAAAAAAAACTGTGTTCTCATTTTAAAAGTGAAGCAT
Organism: Octodon degus; assembly: GCF_000260255.1. NCBI lineage: Eukaryota > Metazoa > Chordata > Mammalia > Rodentia > Octodontidae > Octodon > Octodon degus. The sequence continues at coordinate 11,444,007 of NW_004524612.1, forward strand.
AGCAGAATGTATTGTGTTGCAGAATGAATGCAAACATAAGAAAGTGGGAAAATCAAGATGTCAGAGTATGTAAAATGCCATTATTTGTCTTTCAAAGTATACACACAAGCCAGGGATATAGCTCAGTGGCATAAACACCTGCGTGGCAAGTGCAATGTCCCAAGTTCCATCCCCAGTACCGCAAAACAAAAACAAAACTGGATCTTGTAAAATACACACACAAAAAGCAATACGTCGATCAGTGCTTGCATTGTGCAGGCTAATTCTGACATGACAGGCACGAAATGCGTCATTAGTGGACATGCCTGGGAAGGAGAATTAAGGGCAAGGGGGACTGCGTTGTGTAGTCTTGTGTATTTGGTGCTTACAATTTCCAGAACAAAATATCATAGACTGTTCAGAAGACTGTACATTAAGGAAAAACGGTAAGTATCTAGAAAGCAAAGAGAAAGTCACCCATGGGGCTGGGGAGATAACTCAGTGGTCTAAGCCCCTGCCTGATAAGCACAAGGACCCGAGTTTGATCCCCAGTACCACATGTTATGCAGCTGAGCCAGCCACTAAAACCAGGCGTGGTGGCGCACGCCCGTAATCCCAGGACTGGGGAGGCTGAGACAGGAGGATCACTACAAGTCCGAGCTGTATCATGAGACCCTGTACCCAGTGAATAAATAAAAATTATATTTTTAGAATTTTTAAAGGCAAAGAAAAAGTCACCCATATGACTGCCTCGATCAGTGGGGGTGAACCTGTGGCACACCTATTACAGTGGGCTGTTTGAATCATTGGAAGCTCTAAAAGGTTTGCCATCACTGGCCTAGATCCAGCGATGCTGATACTTTGGTTTATTTTCTTCCAGTCTTTTTGTTCTGATAAACGAAGATTTTATTTCTCTTTAGCTTCTAGCTTTCAGTTCTTCAGCACAGTCGCATCCTTTCCATGGCGTCTCCTTGTGTTTAGTCCCTTCTGCAGAACCTTGACCTGCGGACCCAGGCCATCTTCAGTGGCGCGCACACCTATGGCCTCTACGTGAACTTCAAGAACTTTGTCTGCAATATTGGGGAGGACGCAGAGCTGTTCATGGCCCTCTATGACCCAGACCAGTCCACTTTCATCAGGTCGGAGAGCCCTAGATCCCCTGCTGGTGGCCCTGCGAAGCAGTCGGGCTTCCCTACTCTATCTGAGGAGCCTTTGCTAGGATGGGGAGCGGGGCTGAGAGGAGAAGGTGAGGGTTTCCAGGCAGTAGGAAGGGAAGTGCTCCGGCTCTGAAGCTGGGACAGTGCAAGCGCGCTTCGTGCCAATCTTTAGATACTTCCACACCCACAGAACGCACAAGACTAAGAATTTAATGTTACCAGTGGGCTTTAGGTGGTGACAGTGCTGTTCAAGTAGGCGCATCAGTTAGAACCCAGGGCTGCCCTGCTGAGGATCCAAGTGGCAGGTGAAGCACCGAGTGTGTGGTGCCGCTGTGCTTTCTGATAAGCTTCACTGTGAACCCAGAACTGCTTTTAAAGAGTCTGTAGAAATTTATAAAAGACTATTAGAGATAATAATGGAGGAGTGTTTAATCCTAGGATGACGACCTGCTGAACAGCCCTGGCAACATAGGTTTACTCCTGAGAAAGTGGATAAAAGCAGTAAATTGGGGCCAGGCATGGTGGCACATGCCTAGAATCCCAGAACTCAGGAGGCTGAGGCAGGAGGATTGCTGCAAGTTTCAGGCCAGTGTAGCCTACAAAGTAAGTTCAAGGCCAGCCTGATCTGCATAGCAAGGCCCTGCCTCAAAAAGATCTTAAAAAAAGAAGTTACTCATGAATTGTTTTTGTCTAAAATAACAAATGGCATGTTTTTAGTATGATATTGTGGGTTAAAAGTATGGTTGGAATGGTCCTTAGAAAATTAAATTCTTGATTGAGTAAAGCTAAAACCTTTCATACAAAGAATTTGTGATTTGGAAAGAAGGCTGTAGAAAAGTGGTGGTGCCGGCCCATAATTCCCACGTTCTGTGAGGCTGAGGCAGGAAGGGCACAGGTTCCAGACCAGACCCTGTGTCAAAATAAGAGGGGCCCTGAATTCAGTGCCGATTCCCACATGAAAAGTAAAAGGACAGCTGTATCCCATACATTACGCAGCATCTACCCCACCCTGACCAGTGTTTGCCATGATCTGAGTGGACACTCCCTGTGGGGCGGCAGCCAGGGACACTCGTGAAGCCAGAGACCTGCCTCAACTCGAGGCACCAGGTGCGGGCTCCCCAGTCCCGCCTCCCCAGCTGCCTGCTGGATTTCCGGGAGCGTTCCTGCCCCTTCTTCTTTCCTTCCGTACTCTCAGCCTCCCTGCCCACTTGGCCTCTCATTACAAGTAATATTTTGTCTCTCTTGCCAGCGAGAACTATCTGATCCGCTGGGGCAGCAATGGGATGCCCAAGGAGATAGAGAAGCTCAATAACCTGCAAGCCGTGTTCACTGTGAGTCCCCCCGTCCGTTTCCTTGCTGTCTTTGTTACCCTGATGGGAGCCGATGCTTGTGGGGAATGTGAAGGAAGGAAGGGCCTCCTAAGCCCTGAGCGCGAGCAGCCATTTATTTACTCAGCAGAGATTCAGTGAGTGTCTCCTCCATGCCAGAGAATGACTTAGGCACGTGTGATAGATCCCTCAACAAATGGAGGGGGGGGACTATTTAGGAATAAATCAAGAAAGAAGAAGCCCTTGTTCTTGAGCAGCTTTTGTCCTGACAGGGACTAGAGGTAATAAGCAGTCGATTAATGAGTGATGGACACAGAATTTTAGCCAGTCTAAGTACTTCCAGGGGACGGCCATCATCTCGTGGGCAAGTGGTGTATTTTAAGTAGGTTGGGTGGAGATGGTGCCCAGTGGTCAGAGCATGCCCTCAGTGCGCACAGAGCCCCGGCTTTGGTCCCTGGGAGCCAGGAGAAGAAACTGCGAACTGGGGCAGGTTTCTGTGAGGTGGAGAGGATGGTGAGCATGGACTGTGCAGGGGACGTGGGGTGCTGCCGTCAGCCCAGGGTTCTGGACACGCGGGGGATGTGGGGTGCTGCTGTCAGCCCTGGGTTCTGGCCACGCCGAGGCCGGATTTAGACCTGTATCTGCGCGTCTTGTCTGGGCGGGCTGTTCCTGCATCCCGTCGTGAGCACGACCCCCTGGTGCATTCTGAAGATGGGGTGAACATTTAAATTTTTAAGAAATTTGTTATAGTAAAAGAAATGTTGCCATAATTGCCCACAACATCCCCCCTCTCTTAGAACATTCTTAGCCCACCACTCTTGCCCCTTCCCGAAGCAGGCCTGGACGTCCTCCTTCGTGAGTGTCTGCTTTACGCGGTCGTGCCTGTGTCCGTGTCCTGAAGTGATTCAGAGTGCTTATCTCTCAGGGTAACTTTTTGACTCTGAGAAAGAACCAGAAGTCACCCAGTGCCAGGTCCAGTGAATAAGATGGAAGAGGACACAGCGCGATGTGAAGGCAAAGAAGTCATCTTCTGTACTTGTACCATTTTGTAAGCGCCCCTGGGCACTGGGTGGCCCTGGGCAGCAGCATTTGCGGTATTTTTGATCAGAGCAGATGACCATGTGGGAGAGGACGTCCAGAACTAGTTCAGAAAGTGGCAAGGACCGTGTGCTTTGCATTCAAAGCAGGGAGGAAGAGTTTCTGGGGTCAGTAATACAGTGTGTCTTTCGCTGTAAAAATTTTTGAAATACTCGCCGTGTGCTTGGATCATCATGTGCATCTGCACAGGCAGCCCATTTCTTGCCCCCGAGTGCACTGTGTACGGCTCAGAACTTGGCCACGTGGGCTGTTTTCTCCCTCGGTTAGAAGTGTTCTCGGCTTCTCTTACTCCCTCACGACACTGGTCCTGGGGCCTGCAGGAGTGACTGTCCTGTTTTTCATTCCTCAGCCCATAGTTTATGTCCTTACTCTCTTCCCATCCTTAGGGTAGAAAAAACAGTGTCCAAGTTACGGTGCCTAAGGGAGTGACAGAGGGTCTGTGGTCTCCCTGGAGGGCCTCACTTCTCCTTCTGTGAAGGCCTCCCTGTTGGAACAAGCTAAGGCTGATGCCTTTTCCTGCAGTAACTGGTCTGGATCTTCAATGCCTCATATATGCAGGCGCAGAAGAGTTTCAGGAATTCTTCGTGAAACCTCCCTAGTATTTCCTTAGCTCTAAGATACTAAGTGGCTTTTTCTTCCCCTGCAGTCAAAGGCATTTATCTGTCTAAATGTCACACTTTATTTCTTTATTTTTTGGTTTTGGCGTGGTAACAGGAACCGAACTCAGGACCTTATCCTTGCCAGGCAAGCACTTATTCCACTGAGCTATCTCCCAGCCCTCTACATGTCACACTTTAAAGAGTGCACAGAGAAGGTATCGAGTTGGGCAGGCTGGTGTGTGTCTGCTAGCTAAGCACGGAGGAGGCTGAGGCAGGAGGGTTAAGACTTGGAGGCCAGCCTGGGCAAAGCCCTATCTCAAAATATCAACAGGGAAAAATGGGTACTGTATTGTTTAGTACAGTCATCTTCTGTACTTGTACCATTTTCTAACAGCTGCTGTTCACTGCCCTTCTCTCTCTGCCACACAAGTCTACACCAGTTAGGACCACTTAGTGTGCAATGTCGCATCTAGCCTTTTCAAAATGTGGGAACCACTTCTTTGGTCATTAAAGATGTGGTATCCATTACTTTGGTCATTAACCTTCAAAGGCTTCATTTATCTATGATTGCATATTATTTAATAATACCACCGTGGCACAGTTTTCATAATGGGCCACTTGGAGTCTTTGTTGCGTCTATGAATGGAAACCTTGCAGAACTCGTTGCAGAAATCTGCGGTGGACGTTACTATTGGTGGATGTTCCTGTCCTGGTGACTTGAG
>NW_004524612.1:11450604-11453615 GCF_000260255.1 Octodon degus
ACCATGCAGGAGGCTGAGGTGGGAGGATTGCACATTTGAGCCCAACCTGGCCATTTAGTGAGTTAAGAACTAGCTTGAATTTTATAGTAGGACTCAGTCAAGAGAAAAAGAGAGAGGCAGAGAGGCAGGGGAGAGGGCTAGAATGGTCAGTATTGTGGTATGTATATCTTAAAGGCAGTTTTAAAGATTAAAAGAGTGGGGCCGGGGAGATGGCTCAGTGGAATAAGCACTTCCCCGGCAAGCTCAAGGCCTGAGTTCAATCCCTGGTTCCGAAAAAAAAAAAAAAAAGATTAAAAGAGTGGAAGGGGGGGACAGAGCGGGAGTGGCCGGAAGATGAGCCCAGAGATGGGAGAGATGGGTCCCGCTGTCACATTGGCATCAGGACCACAGAATGCACTGCCCGGCCAGCCAGCCCTGCGCTTGGGTTCTTCGTCCTCACCTTCATTTGTCCCCCAGCACCATGTGTGAGTCTCGTGCACAGCAGAACCAGCTCTGGGAACCCCTCCACCTCTCTCTGTATGGGTGGTGGTGGGAGTACGGGGGTGGCCCTGGCCTCACACCTGCCAGGCAGGCTCTCCGCCACTTAGTGTCCCTGAAAAGTGGTTTGCCTATTTGGGAACTGGAATATACTGCCCCAAGGCAGTGGTGTGTCTCAGAGTGCTTTCAGAGGGAGCCTTTGGCTTGTGTCTGAGCCTAGAGCCTTCCCAGAGGCCCCCATGTCTTCCTCTAATTTGTTAAATTGAGAGAACAGATTTTCGGTCTTGTGTTGATGTTTTGGGCACCAGTAGCTCGGAAGTCAGCAGTGAGTGTCTGTTGTGCTCATGCAACTAGGCAGATACTTACTGTGCTTGGGTTCAGTCTCACGGATTGAGTGAATGACAAGTTGGCCTCAGTCTCCTACAGCCCATCAGAGCCCTGGACTGCTCAGGGCTGACCAGAACAGCACATTACTTCTTTACAGAGAATCAGCAGGGAAGATCCGAGAAAGCAGGGAGCTCGGCACTAGGACTGTTTAGCTGCCTATAAAGCAGTGTAGTAGGCATCACTCCCTCACAGGACCTAGAATATATTCAAGGTCACTGTCATTCAAAATAACCCAGCAGTGGGCCGTGGGATAGCTCAGCGGACTAGTACAGGGATGAGAGTTCAATCCCCAGCACCACATGCTGTGTAGGCCCCACCCCGGGTCCCGGGTCCCGGGTCGTGCTGAGCCCCACGGAGTCTGGGCGTGGTGGTGCACACCTGTAATGCCAGCGCTAGGGAGGCTGAAAACAGCAGGATTGCTACAAGTCTGAGCTGTGGAGTGAGACCCTGCGCCAGTACATTAAAAAATAAATAAGTAAACAAATAAACTAAAAAACTAGGCATGGTGGCACATGCTTGTAGTCCCAGGGGCTGAGGCAGGAAGAGCTTAACTTGGAGTCCAGGCTGGCTGACTTGGTTAGCAAAACCTTGTCTGAAAATAAATATAAAAGGCTACATGTGAGGACCATCAGTTCCATCCCCAGTATTTAAAAATGGGGCAGGAAGAAGACAGAGTCAAGAATTAAGCTTAGGGCATTTGCTTTTCTGTGTCAGCAGAATGGTGTATGCATGTGTATGTGCGCGTGTGTCTGCGTGTGCGTGCGAGTGTGTAACATGTTGAACATGTGGAATGCAGAGACTGATTTACCAGTGGAAGTCAGGACTCACTGATGACAGCCTGAGCAAGTGACAGCCTGTTTCTGGAGATCAGTCAAGTTGTGTAGGTTTTCTTGATACGGTGCGGGGTTTGCACCCAGGACCTGACCCACCTCGAGCAAGCGCTGGCCTACTGAACTATATCCTCAGCCTCAGTTTCCTCGGTGGCAGGCAGTTGTTACAGGCTTCCCCTAAGGGTGACAGCAGGTGGCATGCCTTCCTAGCACCAACACTGTTTCTCACGTCTCCCACACCATGTTGTCTGAGTTACTTGGGAGAATGCATTTCTTCTCTCCTTTCTGGTTTTTTCACGTGAGAACTGTCTTAATCCCAGCGCTTCCTGTAATCTCCAGACAGGCTATCTCAGTGGTAGGTTGTTCGTGTGTGTTTTATGGCCAGACCAGTTTATTAACAGAGGACTCAGCCCTTGCCCGGGGCCCTGCCTCCTGCACCAGATCGATAGCGGCCGGCTTGCTATCTTTCTAGGCAGCCGAGTGGAATGGTAGCATGAGTTGAGTCTGCAGTTACTGTTGGACACACACCCTGGCTTTCCCACTTAGATCTACGGCTAAGGGCCAGGTATGTGATTTTTCTGCCCCTCAGCTTCTAAGGAAGACCTCATAACATCTCCATACATACAGTAGGCTTAGCACAGTGCCCTATTAGTTACCCTCAGGGGGAAGAACAAATCGCTGTTGGATTTATTCTGGAATGCTGCCAACCAGGTTACGTGGGAGCCAGAGGAGAGCATGTCAAGTCAGAAATCCGTGACCCCCCTCAATCCGCAGTTTCTCTGAGTCTTTAACTCTTCGGACAGTCCTGCCAAAAATACATGTTCTTCACGGCTTTGAGCGTAAGCTCACTAGAAAAGAATTGTTCTCAAATTTCTGAAGAATTCAGGAACTCAACTCTTGCAGAATTTTTCAAATGGGTGGTCTGTAGGGTTGATGGGAGAAATCCAAGCCCCTTTCCTAGCACCTGCTGCAGGGCTGGCTGTGCTGGGCAATTACCATTGGCAGCAACATGATAGAAATGTCTCAACCTGGTGTCTTTCTTCCTCTTGTGTTCTGAGTTCGCAGATACTGTGCTTTTCTATAGCAGCTTAGTGAAGCATGAAGCAATTACTTTCTTTAATTAAGCTTATCTCTTTCCTAGTGATGGATATTACTGATATCATACACGGGAAGGTGGATGATGAAGAAAAACAGCATTTTATTCCCTTTCAGCAGTAAGTACTTTGGCATGTATCCCAGGTGACTTGAGACCAGGATTAGCTAGCTGTTTGCAAGCTATGTGAACTCAGAGCCCAGTGCTAGGAACCCTTTTCTCAG
>NW_004524612.1:11453715-11455229 GCF_000260255.1 Octodon degus
TGGTGACTTGAGTTAAGTCAATTACAGGGAAGAGATTTGGAATAATTATTTGAAAAGTAGTTCTTGATTTAGTAAAGAGGACTCGGGCAGCTATTTCATAAAGACATTTCAAGACGTAATGAAATTAGCTCTGATGTTAAGTGAATGCGATTCATGAGCTCACCGCTGCGCCTGCGTGCCCAGCCTGACAACTGCAGACCAGTGCGGACCTCATCTCTGTACGGGAGCCCAGACCCTTGCTCTGCACACTGCACGCTACACAGCCCACGCAGAGAAGCTCTCAGTGGGTTCCTCTCAAAAAGCAGGTGGACAATTGTACAAAATAGTGCCTGCCTCACCCTTGCCTCCCAGCACTGCTTTGAAGATGAAATGAAATGTCACAGGCCTGTGTGGAGACACAGCAAATGTCACTGTCACACGCATTTGTATTCATCTACACCCAGATGCAGCCTGTCCTGTGTTACATGCTAGGAGAATATCGAGTGACAGCAGTGACTGCCCTGATTTTTAAATACCCTGATTCACCTGAGCAAAGCCAGACACTTCTGATCGACTCTAATCTGTTTTAGAATTTTGAAGTAGGAACTGGGGATGAGAAAGGTGCTTTTGTATAAATGGGAAATTGTTTTCTCTGATGTTCTGATAGTTTGGGGGTGGGAATGGGAAAGACGGGGGTCTCTGGGGTTTCAGCATTGAGGAATGTGCTCTAAACTGAAGTCTACCGTAGAGTGGAGAGTCACTGCTGACTCAAGCAACCTCTCCTGGCTTCTCTTTCCGGGCTCCAGGACCTCAGCAGCACGGACCTCATCCGGCCCCGCATCAGCCTCGTGTGCCAGATTGTCCGCGTGGGCCGCATGGAGCTGAAGGAGGGCAGGAAGCACACCTGCGGGCTCCGGAGACCTTTCGGAGTTGCAGGTACAGGAGAAGCCCAGAGCGCGGTGTGCACTGGCGCGAGTACTGCCCACGGTAGAAGGAAGTGTCTCAGAAAATGAAATGCTGCCAGATGCAGTGTCCATGCCTGTAATCCCAGCACTCGGGGAGGCTGAGGCAGGAGAGTGGCAAGTTTGAGTCCAGCTGGAAACTTAACCAGACCCTTTCTCTACATGGGGCTAGGAACATAGCTCAGTGCAGCAGCCCTGGGTTTAATGTAATAGAAAAAGAGAGAGACACATAGGCAGAAAGGAGGGAGGGAAGGAGAGAGGGAGCAAGAGAGAGGATGATCTAACCACTTGAGGGCATATGCCCAAAAGAATTGAAAGCAAAGTATCATGGACAGACTCATACAGTGTTGTTCGTAGTGACATTATTCACCAGAGCCAAAAGGTGACGCAACCTCAGGGCCCGTCAGTGGGTGACTGGATTAAGAAAATGCAGTGTGTTACCAGCGAAGGGCATATTGCTCAGCCTTAGAAGGAAGAAAATTGTCACCCTGACCACCCCGTGGATGAGTCTTGAGAACATTGTGCTAAGCAAAGTAAGTCAGATACACAAGAAAGCAAGTACTGTGTGAGTTC
>NW_004524612.1:11457550-11494071 GCF_000260255.1 Octodon degus
GAGTGCAGCGTTGACCCAGTGGTTCCGAGGTCTGCATCTAGCACACTTTCCGGCTAAAGCTGATGACACTGTCCATACTCCACTCTTCAGGAGGTCAAGAGGGAAAGGCTGTGTGGCACAGGGTGCCTGTGACTGCAGGGAGGGGGCAGCCTGGGAGGACTGGAAAGGACCCCACGAAGCTGATCTGTGGGTCCCATACTGATGGCAGCCAGGGAGCTGTGGGCAGGATGTAGGGGCTGAGAGGGATCAAATCTAAGCCCTTGTCACTCTGAGAAGTGCAGGTGTGAGCGTGACTGCTCTGCGGTCAGACCTCTCCCTCTCCCCAGATGATGGTCCCTTGGGGAAGAAGTGACCCTGCCCAGGGGCCAGAGTCCCTTTGGAGGTATTGTCTCAGCTACCTGGCAGCTGCTACCATAGATCGATAGAATAAACACTTTCAGCAACCAGCCCAAGGATATTTGAGTTAGTAAATCATTTTTACAAATGATACAGCAAACAAAGATGAATCATGGAAATGAAGTACTGCGTTTGGTGAAAATATTTCACACACGCGACCTATAAATTCATTGAATTTCAATGAAATGTTGATTAAAACTAGGTTTAGCTTAGAGCTTGACCAAGTTTTGTATAAGCTATCCAGGGTTTGAGCAGATATGTGGAAACACGTCTTACTTGGGGCGTATAGATTGCTACAGTGCATTCAAAGCCTCAAGATTTAGATACTGCAAAGAATGTGTTCCGTAACTGGCAGGAATGATTTTTGTTGGCTTAACTATTTGTGGTTCCACCTCTTTTTTTGTTCCATGATAAATGCATACTATATATTATTTAAAATATAAATGTCCTGATCTTCCCATTTCCAGTTGCACACCTGTGGGCCATTCTGAGTGTAATTATAGGAACAGCACGTGCTAGATAGTGTTTCCTGCTTTCATGCAGAGGCTGTTCATTATTTTAAAAGCATGCATATTTCGGATATTCTACAACCTACACGCTTGCCCACCAAGAAGAGGATGACCCCACTATCTTACCTATTTTGGGGCTGATACTAGGGAGATAGTTGTCATACCCATGCACACTGCTCCTAACACACACACACACACACACACACACACACACACACTGTTTAATGGTGAGATAGGTTTTGATAAATGTGACCTTAAACTGTTGTCATTGTGACAGCTTCACAGAGTGGAGTGACTCAAAGATGACTGTGGTGTCCTTAGGTATAGGCTTCTGTAAGACCATCAAATATATTCAGTACCTATGTGATGAAGATGTTATCATGTTGTACGTGTTCTATCATATATGATACATAATATAAAATACATTTAAGTATATTAAATAACTACTGAATTTAATGCAATACAAATTGTTACATTAATATATTAGATCTGTTAAGCAAATAAAACATTGGCTAAATATAAATATATAATATTCATATCCATGAGTGTATGTAGAATCTTACTGTATTTATGTATTTGGTACAGGGTCTCACTATGCAGCTCAGACTCGTAGTGATCCTCCTGTTTTCAGCCTACTTAGCGCCGGGATTACAGGTGTGCACCACCACCGCCTCATCTTGTAGCTGGCTCAGTGCGCCCAGGGGCGGGGCTGGCACAGCATGTGGTGCAGGGGCTGAAGCCCGGTCCCTGTGCTTGCCTAAGTGAGCTCTTAGTCAACTGAGCTACCTCTCCAGCCCTTACTGAGTGTTCAGATATCGTCACACATGTGTATCTCCATAGTTGGCACAGCATTCGTGAGTGGGAAAGTCATCTGAGCATGCCTCTCTATCTGTTTTCACCTTGGCAGTGGGCTCCCTCTCTGGGCATGTGTCTCCCTGCTCAGTTTCTTTTCTTTTTTTCTTTTTCTTTTTTTTTTTTTTTTTTTTTGAGGAACTGGGGATAGAACTCAGGCCCTTGTGCTTACCAGGAAAGCGCTTATTCTACTGAGCCATCTCCCTGGCCCCCCTGTTCAGGTTCTGAATCAGCAGCTATGTGGCAACAGTGAGCCCTGGGATTATCTCCACTGTAGATGCAGGCGTGCTGGGAGTCCCTGAGGAAGCCTGCCCTAATTTGATTACTACTTGTTTTGCAGCCAACAGCCACTGTACGGTACTCGCCTTGCCAATTGCAGCTCCTGGCGCCTGACTCCTAAGACTTCTGGCGAGTGCTTTCATTAGCTATGATAGCATTTCATGCCACGAGGAGTGCGTGTATTCCACGAGTCCCTTTACCAAGAGTCATTTGCAGCAGTCCAGGTCCTGGTCACATGTAGTGATGTTTTCATCTTCAGGGTGCAAGGAGAGCTTGTTGGCAGGATGCTCCCAGTCATGGTCTTGAGTGTACTTTGTTCCTGAGTGAGGATGTATGAACATGTCCAACCTGTATGTCTCGGGGGGTGGGGGGCAGATGATGGCCTCCAGAGTCCTAGGAGCCAAGCCTGTTACCGGACAGCTGGGGAAACTGAGGCCCAAGGGAGAGTCCTGCAGAGCACTTGTTAAGTAGAACTAGAACTGGAAGCCAGATCTCCTGCCTCTTCTGTCCCCTTCAATTCCATCCCAGCAGCCCCCAGAAAAGAGCTTTTGAGTGTTGGCTTGAATTCCACTGTTGGTTTTAGTTGTTCTTGGGTTTTTTTTTTTTTTTTTTCTTTCAAGTCATTTCCAAGATGTATTCAGTGGAAAAATAAAAGGAAAGGTGATGAGTGTTAAGGACAGATTTACAACAATTAATTTTTATGGAGCTGGGGAGATAGCTCAGTAGAATAAGCGCTTGCCTGGAAAGCACAAGGGTCTGAGTTTAACCCCTGCTTCTGCCAAAAAACAAAAACAAAACCAACCAGAAACAATTAATTTTTATTTTGTTCGCAGTACTGGAGATTGAACCCAAGGCCTCATGCTTGCTTGGCAAGCACTCTACCACTGAGCCACGGCCTCGGCCAGCTTCGTGTTTTATTTTGAGACAGTCTCTCACTTAGCTGAGCAGGCTGGCCTTGACCTTGTAACCTTCCTGCCTTGGCCTCTTTAGTAGCTGGGGTTACAGATGTGTGTCACAGATGCACAACCGGCAATTTATTTTAAAGATCTTAATTGGCTTTATTTTCTGCTATGCCATTGGCCAAAACTGTACTCCATAAAGTAGTGTTAGCCAGCTAGGAGTGATGGCTATAATTCTAGCACTGGGGAGGCTGAGGCAGGAGGATCACAAATTTGAGACCAGCCTTGGTTACATACTGAGTTAAAGGCCAGCCTGGGTTACAGATGGAGACCTCAAAACAACAAAGGAGTAAATATCCCAGCAGAAGAGACTGTCTGTATAGAAAAGCGTTAACACAATCAAAAACAATGAACAGAAAGAAACAATGGTTTCATCATTTCAAAGTTTCTATCCTTGCAGGGACTGGGACACAGAACAATAGAAAATAATTGATGTTACCCTTTTTGGGAAAAGGTTTTAAGGCAGAGGAACCTCCTTGTGCCCATTGAAGCTGGCCCGGCGGAAGTGTGGCTGTTAGCTTTCTGTCCTGATTTCCTGGAAAGTCGGAGCTACCTATATATAGGCCCCTATAACCTGGACCTTTCCCAGGGGTGATTCCGTGCTAATTTTTAGCCTGTTTGTTAGAACCCAGTGCAGGTCCCAAACAGCGGACCCCTGTCATCTGCCCTTAACAGCTGACCCCGTCATCTGCCCTTAACAGCGGAAGGTGCCTTCTAATTAAATGCAGTGTTTAAATTTCTAAGTTATTCCCTAAGCCCCACTACCATCCGAGGCTGTGCTAGAGCACACAGCAGTGCGCACACTTTTTCTCTTCACTTCTCCTTTCCTCTTCCCAGAATTGCAATGGAGACCTACATCCGGCAGAGACAGCTCCTCATGGCGCCCCTGATAACATCGAATGTGATTGGAGAAAATGAGCCACTCACGTCAGTCTTGAATAAAGTGATAGCAACAAAGGAAGTGAATCACAAAGGACAAGGTACAGAGCCTGTGGCCGGGAGGGGCCTGGCAAGGTGGGAGGGGACACACAGCCCCGACCTCGACTCCTGCCCTTTCCCTGTCCCTCCCTGATACAAAACGCCTGTGCTGGGGACCACCCACCTGCGATGCAGAGCACACCCAGCAGGAAAGGGATGGGTCGCACCTGGCTTGGGAATGCTCTGGCAGCTTCCTCTCTTCAGTCTTCTCCTAGCCTGCACTCCGGGTGTTGGCTCTAAGTGAATGCACAAAGGGAAAAGAGATGCAGGAATAATTATGTTCTGCTCGCTGAATAAATTCATTCTGTGACATTTCTTAAAACTGGGAAGGAGAGCAAAGCCCGTCAGTGAACACGCGTCAGCATGAGAACGGGCGCCTCACGAAGCCAGCTCCTCTGGAGCCACCCGGACTGCTCTGTTGGCAGAGATTTCCCGAGAAGTTCTGCCTTTAGAAACTCGTGTTAAACACGAGTGATGAAGAAAGCAGTCGAAATGTTAAAATTCAAATACCAAGATAGCAACCATATTTGGCTGAATTGGAAGATTAATGCACTGTTTTGTGTTCACTACTCTGTAAATTTTCTGAAAAGTTAGCACACAGATAATACATTATTTTCAGTACATGTAGGTTCTCGTGTGTGTGCAGATATCCTGAGTGGGAAGGACAGCGGGGTGACAGATAACCTGTAAATAAATAGCCAAGCAGAGCTGGCTTCTTGGAGGTCTTACGAATATACTTGTAGAGTAGATAGTGCTTGTACTTGTACTAAATAGGTGGCTGTGGCTGTATGATTGTGTGTGTGTGTGTGTGTGTGTGTGTGTGTGTCTGTCTGTCTGTCTCTGTCTGTCTGTCTGTCTGTCTTTCTTTCTTTCTTTCTTTCTGTGTGTCTGTCTGTCTGTCTGTCTGTCTGTCTGTCTGTCTGTTCCAGGCATAGTAGTGCATTCCTGAGATCTCAGCACTTTGAGAGACTGAGACCGTGAGTTCAAGGCCAACTTGGACTACATAGCAAGGCCATGTTTCAAAATTTAAAAAAAAAAATTTCTTTTTGCTACAGAGCAACAAAACAAGTACTTTTCAAATGTTTTTTCTGTTCTTAGTAATTTTTGCAGCTCCATTAATACTATATTGATTTAATTTATCAAAAAAAGAAAGCTATTTTGTTTCTTACTGTTTTTTACTTCATTTTCTCTTATAGAATCAGGCACATTTTCATTACATAAAATAGAAGAAGTGAGGGCCGGCCAGATAGCTCAGTGGACTAAAGCGCCTGCTTAGGCGGAGTGCCGTGACTGGGATTTGATCCCTGTTGTGCCCTGCCGGCCCCGTCTCCAGGGCATATTGAGACTGCGATTGAGAGTGGGCATGGTGGCGTGCGCCTGTAATCCTGGCTCTTGGGAGGCTGAAAACAGGAGAATCACTACAAGTCCGATCTGTGTAGTGAGACCCTGTATAATAAATGAGAGAGACAGACAGACAGACAGACTCAGACAGAGACAGAGACAGACAGAAAGGGAGGGAGGGAGGGAGGGAGGGAGAGAAGAAGGAGGGAAGGGAGGGAGGGAGGAAGGAAGGAAGGAAGTTAGTTAGTTGGGCTGAATGGGAAAGGTTGATTTTATAAGCTGAGAAAGGATGGAAAAAAGAGAAATGAACAAAAACCTGGCCGGTCCTTTCAGAGTTCCTTTTCCTGCAAGGTGAGCACAGACTCAGCGCAGGAGGAAAGTACCCACTGGTTGGCAGCAGGCTGCTTGTTTCGCAAGGATAAAAACGGGAAGCTTTGTTATCATAGCAGTTAGCACTGGCCAGCTGAGTGAGGTTAGCTGTTACGTCTCTATCCTGTATTTCTCTGAAAATCAGATAGCACATTCTTTTTTTTTTTTTTTTTTTTTGATGACATAAAACTTTAATGTGGTGGACTTCGCTTTCAATTTTAGCCTGTTTTTTTTGGGACCCAGTCTAGGAGCTTAGTCTAAAACAGTGGCCTCCTGTCATTTTTACTTAACAGATTTAAGAAAATTCAGTCCACTAGGTAGACGTGCAAGAGCTCTCTAATTTGTCGCCACTGTACATTTAAATGATGCCATCATGGCTGTCATTCTAGTGAAACTTTTCCCGTGTTTGGGGATTAACTCCTTAAGAAAATTCTGGAAATGGGATTTCTGCGTCACACGGCAGAAAGAAACTAACACCCAAGACATCCATGTTGCCTAACTAGGTGTCTCCTGTGGGGGCCGGCGCCAGGCTGGAGCGATCCTTCTTGCGTTCTTCCCTGCTTTGTGAGCTCATGTGTAAAAATCTGTACTAAAGTGAAAAGAAGACTTCATGGTGCTCTTGTAGTTTGAAAATGAATTACTCAGCCTTCATCCGTGCTTATGAGTTTACACACACACACACACACACACGCACACACACATGAATTTCCCATTTCAGATTTTATGTGAAGATAATAATCTTTTATATCACAAAGAGAATAATCTTCTATCTTATTTAGGGTAGATTTTTTTCTAGCTTTTGTTTTGCTACATAATTATAAACTTTTTCTATTTCCCTGTGGATTTTCTTTATGCTGTTTATTTGTAAGAACTTTTGATTCCTAGGCATTGGTAATTTCTTATGGATATCTTGTTTTATGCTTATTCTTTTTACATTTTTATATGTATCCAAACTTTAGTTTGCATATGGATAATTCTTTTGCTTTTATTTTATCTCTACTTTAAAATATGGTTCCTTTTGAATTAATAATTCTACTATTTCTTGTCTTTTTTGTTATTCGGTAGAAATTTATTTTAATAACCATTGGAAGTGAGAAGTTTGTTTTACTCTACCTTAAAACAGTAGGCAAATTGCACCAGTATATTAATGAAATTCCATGCTTTCTTTTTCATAACTTGCTTAGACTCTTTTTCTTAGAGAATTTAATCTTACTCCATGTAGTGACTTGGGTATCTTTCCTACCACTCGTTCCACTGCATGTTTTGGGATCTACTAGGGTCGCCTCCCCTCTCACACACACATCCAAAGGGAGAACCTTTTCACTTCTCTATCAACTTTTGAAGTCCTGTTATGAATCTGGTGATCGTATCGTTAAAATTGTAAGTTAACTGGGGGAGAATTTATGTGTCTGTATTTAGAAGTACCGGGCATTGAACCCAGGGCCCTGACACTGAGCTACATTCCCTGACCTTCTTACCTTTTTTGTTTGTTTGTTTGTTTTAGGAAGCGTCTCCATAAATCACCAAGTCACCCAGGCTGTGGTGACTTGTGATCCTCCTGCCTCAGCCTCTCAGACTGCTGGCATGACAAGGATGCACCACCTATCTTTACCATAAGGAACCTGGTTTTTATTAGACAACTCACTTTTCTTGATGTCTGTAGCAGAGGGCGGTAAGGTCACACAGACACCAAAGTTTATCTTTTTTTCCTTAAAGGGCTTTGGGTGTCCTTGAAGCTACTGCCTGGTGACCTCACGCAAGTTCAGAAGAATTTTTCGCACTTGATTGACAGATCAACAGCAATAGCTCGAAAAATGGGCTTTCCTGAAATCATACTGCCAGGTAAACCCTTCGCCTGACTCCTACTTGCTGTTCTTCTTCCATGCAAGAGTTCCCAGTAAGACAGGTGGGGCCACTTGCATCTATAGGAAGAAGTTATTTACATTCCGTGGCACCAAGACAGCGGCAGACACAGAAAGGCAGAGCTACCCAGTGGCAAAGCCAAAGAAACCTGTGAAATGTGACTCAGCGTTGCGTACTTCGTTCTCTCCCAGTCATTCGCAAATCCTTCCCTAGACACCTCTCACTGGGGGCATCTCGTCACTTGGGGTTCCTAGTGCAGGCGTCTTTCCTCACTGGGGTGTCACCAGCCTTGGAGACCCCCCAAGCCCTGCTGTGTCTCAGAGTATCCCCTACTCCACACCTGTGAGCTCCTTGGGTGCCGTGGCATTGTTTGTTCTTTAATAATAGTATAGACATTCTGCAGTTTTGCTTTAATTTTTATCTTTTTGCCACCTTTTCCCTTTTTGGTGATCTGTATATATGTTCTCTTGACTGACTTTCACCACTTAATTCCTTAATCTATGCTGTGGGCTTAAATGTCAGTATTGCTATTACTAGAAAATTAGTAAGACTTCTAGAAAGCCAGTCGTATCATGTGAGAGAAATTCTAGAAAACCAGCTTGTTATCTGCTGCATAAACAGTTCAGTTCTTTTAGCGTAGCACAAGAGCGTACTCCTCCTGTGGGAGATGAATGGGTGGAAATGACTGCGGCGGCATCTGCTATCTACCTGTGATGGTTGCTAAATGACTACTGGTGGCATGAACGAGTGGAAGTTACGGAAAGGGGATTCTCTACCCTCCTCCCCAGAGAAGGCCGCGCTTTGTGCACGTAGTTCATGCATTCCAGAGCGAGCTCAATCTGCTACATGTTCATCGATGTTCTGGAGAAATGTTTTGGGTTCTTGTTAAAAACAAATGTGGGTCACAGGCCCTAATAAAGGCCTCTTTACTGCTAGGCAATACACATCTGAAAAAGTAGAATAGTTTGTCACTTCAACAAGGTGAGTTTATTTTTAATCGGGCATGAAAAAGAGAATATGAAAATGTTTTTATTAATAGGGTTGGTTCACCAGACAACAGTGGCCATTAAACTTCGTCTAGGATGGTACTTGGCAATGCTGGTCTCCTGTGTCAGGGACTTAGGTCACTTGGGAAACTTGATGACACAGGCAGGCAGATTCCTCTAGAGGCCAAATCGGGTACCCAAGAGTAGATGAAGCTCCCCGAGCCTGGGTGCCTTCCTCATGTCCCCATTTGCAGAGGCTCAGTCACTTTTCAGCTGTTCTGTCCCTCCTCCCCAGCAGCTCAGGTGCTCTTGTCCTGTACCCCCATCTCTCAGGCAGGGCCTTGGACCTGATGGTCACTGCTCTGTTTGGTCTTGCCCCCTCCTGTTCCCTCCAGCCTTTCCAGAGGGCCTTCCCTAGGGTCACCCACAATTTCAGTGTCACTAAGTCTAATAGGGGTCTTTGAGCCTCCTGACGCACTCTGGCCTCTCAGCAGCATTTGGCACGATGAGTGCCTCCTTCCTCAAAGCGCCCTGTGGTCGTGGCCCTGTGCTCATCTTTCTTCCTCCCCTGGGGGCCCCTGCTAGGAATCCTTGGCTGCCCGTTTCATCCTCTGCATTGCTTGCTCAGTGCCTGGTCCTTGGGCCTGTGGGAGTGTACTAGGGCCTCCATGAGAGAATACCTCAGACTAGAAGGTATCCAAAACCAGGAACTCTTTCTCTCAGTTCTGGGGACTGGAAGTACAAGATGAGGTGTCTGGATGGTTGGTTTCCCATGAGGGTTTTCTTCTTGACTTTGGGCAGCCATCTTCTTGCAGTCCTGACAGCAGCTTCCCTCTGTTCCCATCCGTGTCCTCCATCTGTCCACTGCCTTCACACCCTCCCTTCACCACTGAGACCCCTTTGCAGCTGTGGCGGTGTAGCCAACTACTCCTGGGCTTAGCGCTTGAGTAGAGACTGTGCCCTCCCCTCCCTTTGTCCTTCTCCTCCCTACTTTAATTGGTTCATTTTTTTTTTTTTTGTCAGCCTCTTCTTGTATTCCTCATTCTTCTATGCTTCTAGAGCCGGTGCTCCTTTGCTTTATTTTCTCCAAGGGGAAGACACTGCCTTGCACCTATCTGCATAGACAACCAGCTGAACGCCACCATGGGCATCTCGTGTTCCTTCCCTCACACCGTGAGGCCTGGCCAGTTTTGCCTCTGAAGCACCTCTTCAGCCATCAGTCCTCTCTGTCTCCGTGGTCGCCGTGCACACAGACACCCTCGTGTCTTTCTGGGAATGCAGCTGTGATGCTGTGTCTTGTGTTCCTGTGCCCCAGAGTTGGCTGGGGCATGGGTCACGCTCATCTTCCCAGCGCCTAGTGCAGGTCTTGGTACACTTGGGGCTCCACTAGTACTTTTGAGTGACTGTTAACTGCATCCTCTGGTTAGACTGCAGTGTGTTCATCCAGATTCTCTCTTATGCACTCAAGCACTATCTAACAGCAGCTTTACGGTGTGGTGCAAGTATCAGAATACGCTTATGTATCCAAACTGAGACAATGGGAGCATCACGAGGCCACCTGCCTTGTGGGACCGCCATTCTGTGTGTAGGCCACTGTTGAGTGAAACATTTGTGCCTGTTCTTGGGGGTACACTACCACTGGAATTGCTGTGTGTCACTGAAGGCTTTTGACACAAACTATCAACTTCTCCACTGACAGTATGTCCATGCAGATTTCAGGCTAGACTGGATGAACACAACTTCTTTTCTTCCTCCATCAAAAACTGTAGGCAGGATTTTTTTTTTCCTAATGGGAGAAGTGATCCGAATGACAGATGCTCAAATTCTGCAGCCCTGTTTGCTCACAGTGCTGTGGTGTCTTATTTTTCACAGGAAAGGATAGTTTATATGATGTGATTGCTGTTATTTTTTAATATTGAGTCTTCTCAGCTCTGAGTCATGATACGCTTTTTGCGTATTCCACAGTCTGTTGTGTATACCATACACTTAAACTTATCTTCACTATGAGCGTTATACATTTATGAATTAATTTTAATGCATTTTTGCATTAAATTGTTAACAAAAACAAAATACTCCAGCATTGGTTTTTAAAAAACTAATTTAAGTAAAAGGTACACTGTGGCCCTTCAGAAATAGTGTCTATCTCATCGGATTGTTCTTTAGTTTAATACATTAGCCCATAATCTATTCAATTAATACACATAACACACTGGCACATCGCATTCAATTGAACAAATTGTCTTTATTATTAGCAGATGTATTTTCAGGGCACTATTGGAAAACAATTATTAGACAGTAATTAATCATTTACTTAGTAGTAAAGACTTACTACTGAGAAGGATTTTTTACAAACGCTACATTTCAAAGGCCTGGAGTAGGCGGGGAAAAGAAGCTAAAGAGACACACGTGGGGAGGACTTTTGTCGAATGATGAGATGATCGTAATTTACCTTTTATATCTTATTTACATCCCGAAAGTCTAAAGCAGCTTTTCTCGGCAGCACTCACATGTGAACTGTCACATTGCAGGGGACGTTCGGAATGACATTTATGTCACCCTGATCCATGGCGAGTTTGACAAAGGGAAGAAGAAGACTCCCAAGAATGTGGAGGTCACCATGTCTGTGTTTGATGAGGACGGCAACCTCTTGGAGGTACGTGGTGCTTCCTGGGACCCTGCTGCCCTCACATGCTGCTTTATAGTATGATGGACTCTGCTCTTATTAATCATTTTCCATGGTAGGATCACTGTGCTTGTTCAGGAAAACAGAAAACGCATGAAATTTGTGATTATGGAGGACCAGGATTACTACTGAGGCCATGTAGGGTCTTTTCCTGGACTAAGAAGTAGCTCCAGCCACAGGGGACCAGGGAGAAGGCTTGGAAGCGCAGGTTCTTGGCATTTTTAGTGACTCTCAAGCTTTGTCATTTTTCCTGGTCTCGAGCAGGGTGGTATGAATGCTGTACCACCTTGAAAGGTACCTTGTTTTCAGGTGGGCAAGTGGAGCCCAGGGATGCCTGCCCGCTGGGGAGCCTGCGGAGCCCCAAGGGCCCCGAGGCAGAGGTCAGCCCGCCCCTGCTCTCTGCTTAATCATCAGGAGTCTGCAGTCCCACACAGAGAACTTCCTCAGTTAGAGGCAGAGCCGCTCTGGGTCCAGCCATCCTGACTTCTAGCCCAGAGCTTCTCCAACTCTGGCAGCTTTCTCTGCCTCTCTGACCTCATGTGGGCCGGACTGGGGGGCCTCGATTCCACCATTAAAGTGTAGGAGAGGTAGGGCAGTCCTTCAGGCCGTCACCACCTCCAGCGAGCCCTGTGTCCTTAGGGATGAGCTGTAGCTACTGCCCTGGAATCCCAGGGTCAGGCTCCTGGCGCACAGCACTCACTGAGTGTCCTTCTTCGAAGGACTTTGAGGGCACAAAGAACTACAGCCCTCCCCTTCGCAACAGGTGTTTCCGTCTTTGAAGGAAACAGATGCCCAGTTTAGGAAGCCAGGCCGTGCTCCGTACTAGAGGGAAGAACAGTGCTCCGGGCCACAGACAGAGCCTTTGAACCTCTGAGCCCGTGCAGGAGCCCGTCCTGGTTGCTCGTTTCCTGGCCTTGCTAACCAGCTAAGAAGCACCTCCATCGAGTCCCTGTTCTGACCTGGGCCATGCACTGCTCTTCTAGGGGAAGTCAGAGCACCGAGTCTGAGCGTAGGGATCCACCGCACCAAGTCCCGGAGGCAGCGCACAGCCATGCGCGGTGCTGCCAGCCTGCAATCCCAGCAATCTGGGAGGTTGAGGCAGGAGGATGGCAAGCTCAGGCCCAGCCTGGGCATTTTAGCAGTCTGTCTCTCCAAATAAAACCTGTGTGAAGGCCCTGGTTTGATCCCCAGGGCCTTAAAGGTGGGGTGGGGGAAGGAAAAACAAGGGAGGGACAGGAGGCAGGAAAGGAGAGAGTATGCTTGAGAACAAGGGTGGAAGTCATAGGACAGGGGTACTCTGGTAGTGCTGGGTCCTCAGCTGCTACCGGACTTATGTACTGAATCCCTTTAAAAAGAGCGGTAGAAGCCAGTGCTGCTCTGCTTTTCAGACCCCAGAACCCATCGGGTGGTAGAGGCCAATAGAAGGCGTACACAGAATGTGTCCGGGTGGGGCTCGGGCATGGTGTGTGAAGGATTCTGGCTCTCCAAGTCAGCAGTATCCTCTCCCACTTTTTTCTTTCCACCCAAAGAAAGCCATTCACCCTGGTGCCGGCTACGAGGGCCTGTCCGAGTACAAATCAGTTGTCTACTACCAAGTCAAGCAGCCCTGTTGGTATGAGACCATCAAGGTAAGAATTCACCTTTTGTCACTTCCAGCATCTGTTGAGCCTCACTTCTGTACCTGTCTGCGCTTTAGTTCCCCGTCATTCCAGCCTTACCTGAGTTGTAGGTGAGCTGAGTTGTGATTTCACCTTAGAGTGTCCCTCCTTACTCAACACAGCCCTTGTCACTGACGTTCTTATTCAGGGTTACATAGAAATCTAAACAGAGACACTAGGGGCTTGGTGATGAGGTAGTGGCCTACCACGATGGTCCAAAACCAAATGGAAATTGCAAGCAGTTGCCTAATACACGTTTTCCTTGGCTCCTACGCATTCATCTGGGCTTCTTTACAGTTTAAAAATCGGTTTTTTATAATGGGCTGGGGAGATAGCTCAGCGGTCTAAGTGCCTGCCTGACAAGCACAAGGACCCAGGTTCGATCCCTGTATTGTATGCTATGCCATCCCTGGAACCCCGGGCAGGGTGGCACGTACCTGTAATCTCAGCACTGGGGAGGCTGAGACAGGAGGATCACAAGTCCCAACTGCATAGTGAGACCCTGTACCAAGTAAATAAATAAATAAATAGATTTCAAAACAAAAGACAGTTTTACAAATTCCGCAGTGCTTCCCAGATCAGACACCTCCTTTGGGCCTGCAGTGGTCCTGCGTGCCCCTAAACAGGCCGGGGCTGTAAACCCCCTTTCTTAGCTGGTCACTGAGTATCTAAGGAGAGACACCCGAGATGCTAGGGCTCCTCTCTGTCAGGTCCTGAGCAGGAGGCACGTCTTCGGAACCCAGGCTGCGTGCCTCTTTCCGATTGCCAGAGTCATAGGAGCGCTACACAGAATGCTAAAGCTAAACTAAAGACCTGTCTCCAAACACAGAATTCATGCCCCACTTCTCAGTCAGCTGTTTCTGCGGTCCTGTAGCTCAGGTTTCGAAGGATGCTGTTCCTGTGAACTCATTGTTTTTAAAGCCACTTATCTCAGGCACTGTTCATTCCTCAGAAATTTGTTTTGATGCTTGCATAATGTTCCATTATGTAATTGTGCATACTTTATTGAGTTATTTTCCACACATTTACTGCTCCTTCTGTCTGTGCCCTATCCCCTTGCCCCCATCCCCCACCCCTCTGTCCCGCGCCCCATCCCCCATCCTCCATCCCCCATCCCCCATCCCTCATCCCCATCCTCCATCCCCCATCCCCCACCCCCTCATCCCCTCTCTGTATCTAAACAGCTGCCTCCTTTATCTTTTCCTTCTGATCTAGACGCTGATTATTACTGTATCATAAACATCTTGCAGTGAAACATCCTATGTAGATCTCAAATTACTGGTCTTTTCCCAGTGAAGTATTCACTGTTTTATAATAGAGAAAATACTGGACATTTTTATACTATCTCTATACTGTGTGATAAACACCAAGCTAATCTCAGCTTCTTTTATCTTAAAGATGATTCCACTTCCTGTTCATGAAAGCTTATAGTAGCCTCACTCTGCATGTGTGCCATAGTAAGGTACTAACACTGAGCCTAATTACTGTTGTATATCTCAAAATATCTGGGAGCAGGAATGTAGTCACCGGAAGGAAAAGACCAGAAAAGTCACACATGTATCAGCTCTCTGTGATGAATATAATCATTATGTTTGTCTTGGAGACATACTAATAAAAATTTCTAAAAGAAAGAAGCTTCAAATGTAGATCTAGTTACCCTGATGTCATGATGAAGCACTATGTACATGAATTAAAGCATCCCGTTTGTCCCTCACGAGTACATGCCATGTTGTGTCAGGATGAGTGAATTCGTTCAAAGTGGACCTCGTTCTGTAGCATGTGCCTTGGTGTAGGGCGCTGTGTGCCTCTAAGCTGTTAACTCCTCTGTCACGCAGGTGTTCATTGCAATAGAGGACGTCACTCGTTGCCACATACGATTTACCTTCCGACACAGGTCATCTCAGGAATGTAAGTATCAGGAAGACTGAGACGTTCCATGATCAAAAACCTTTTCTTGTGCTTGGTGGTGCTTTTGTGCTGTAGTTTGATGCTCGGAAACTAGAATCTTGGCGGCTTTGTTTTAGAATTTATTAATGTGAAGGAAATCCAAAGAGTCGATTCTGCTGGGTGTGTGTGTCATGCCCATGTGGCAAGTGTGTCCCCTGCATTCTGTACGATGAGGGTAGATGCTGCCTGGCAACAGAAGGGGTGGCATGGTGGAGGAGATGAAGGAAACCGTGTTTCCTCTGTGACGGTCACAGCGTGTGTCGCCACGCAGCTGAGATGTCCTGCAGCGAGAAGGCCACTTGACATTGTTTCTTGCACTTGTCATTTGTCTCATGACAGAACTGTTTCTGGTGTTGAGTCCCAGGCCGTGCACCACCCTCTCAGACATGGGCCATGGAGAGCAGCAGGCTACTCTGAGCCAACGCCGGCACTTCTGCAGGTGCCTTGCCGACGTTTGGTATAGAAACTTAACTCTTTGTCCAAAATAAGTGGTCCTCACAGGCCCACACGCCAGGCTGGGGCTGGGGCTAGGGCTGGGCTCGGTGTCTGACAGCCGGGAGGACACTGCCCTGCAGAGCCCCTGGAGTCTGCTTAGGAAGGTGAACCCGGAAATGGGTGATTGTGTCCAGGAATGAGTGGCTTGTGTCCCACACGGGCAGAGCTGTGCAGAGTTGCATGACACGGTTCCTCACCCAGCCTGTGTATTTCCATGTATTTATGCTTCCTGCATCTTAGCTGAGACTCCAGGGTGAGCGGAACTCAGCCCAAATGAGCTCAGCATGGTAAAGTGAAAATAGCTTGGCAACGACGTCCCCTTGATGGCTCGTCCCTGTAACCCCAGCGCTGTGGGAGGCTGAGGCAGGAGGGTCCCAAGTGCCAACCCAGCCTGGCAACTTAGTGCCTTAGACCTTGTCTCAAAATAAAGTAAAAGAGCTTGGGATGTAGTTCAGTGTGGAGGCCCTGGTTCGATCCCAAGTATCACAGATAATGATAGTAGTAATAGTATCTGGTTGGATTTCATGAAATCGCCTTTTTTATAGGATAAAATAGTCAGTATTGATCATTTCATGTGTGTGTGTGCATGTGTCATTCGTATCTCTGGAGTGATTACATGCAGACACTAAAACCTGGATGTTCACGTCCAGATAAAACAGTGTCCCGCTCCTCCGTACAACCTGTGTGTCCTGCAGATTCTTCAGGCCACCTCCGCATGGCTCGTGAGCCCTGATCTGGTGCGTGCTGTGCACGGGGGCGTTGCGCTGCACCGCTTGGGGAGTGATGACAAGGACAAGCTGCTGTGCACGGTCAGTGCAGACGTGGCCATCGCAGCCTGGCCACGTGGTCCACACCAGCCACATGAGATTGTTCTGATCCCAAAGTGGTTGAATCCAGATATGGAGGCCTGAACAGCTGTACAAAGCTAAGGATGAATAAGGTCTTAGTTTGTACCCGATGTTACTTAATACCCCTTTATAGGCTGCTAGTCTTGGTATCCATAGTAATCTAATAAGATATATTTAAACTTCAACCCAAATTTGCTTATAAAAAAACCCCAAGGCACTGAAAGACCCACAGGGCTAAGCAGTGATGAGGTTGGGCTGACTATGCTTCTGACGCTAGATGATTTGAGACGGGCAGGACCCAGGTCATGAAGCTGAGGTCCCTTTTTACCATGTTAGAAAGGAGCTGTTAGAGGTGGTTTTTGGTTTGGGTTTTAGGGTAGGGTAGGTGGGACAGGATATGTTCATAACAGCTTTACCCATAATTCCCCAGCACGGGAATAGCCAGATGACCATAAGCAAGAGACTAGGTAAGCAGTAGTAGTAGTCAAGCAACTAGTGGTAACTACTGAGTTATTTAAGTAGTAACTACTGGGGCACTGTGCGGTTGTCAGAGTCCCTGCACAGTCCAGAGCCAGGTCTGCTGCAGGTCACCCGGTGTAGGAGTCTGGTGAGAACAGTGAGCCTAGAGGTGACTCTGGCCCTTCCTCCCTGCCTGGAAGACCCTCCTCAGGTACCACAGGCCACAGCTGTGTGTTGGGGAGGAGTGAGGTGGCAGAGACGAACCCTGAAGCCTAGTGCGTATCCCAGCATCTGTCAGAGCAGCAAAAGTGACCTCATTTAAGGGCTTGAAGTAGGGCAGTTCGGTTGGGTGCTTTTGGCTTGGGGGGCTTTCCCTGGCTGCAGTGTGGAGAAAGTGCTGGATGGGAGAGGACGGGAGACAGCTCCCACTTAGCGGGGACTTGTAGAAGTAAGTAGCCGAGCCAGGGGTGGCGGTGCACACCTGGAATCCTAGCACTGTGGGAAGCTGAGATGGGACATCACAAGTCTGAGCCTCACCTGGGTAACTTAGTGAGATCCTGTCTTAAAATAAAAATAGACAGGGAGCTGGGGTGTAGCTCAGTGTGAAGGCCTTGGGCTCAATCCCTAGTGCCACCAGGCGGGGCAAGAGGAGCAGGAAAGGGAAGTGTGAGGGTGGTCTGGCCTTGGGTAGGAACAGAAGAGATGGCAAGAGAGAAAACAAGCTTTACAGGAGCCCAGGACATGGCGTGGGTATGGGAGAGCCAGCGGTAACCCCACCGTTTCTGTTCTGGGGGATTCTGTGGAGACTGGGCTCAGTTATTAGGGCACATAGGAAGAGGCACATGCCTGGAGGTAGTGTTCCATCTCATTGTGGGGATCTGTGACACATACAGGCTCACTGTGTCTTTCTGACAGTTTGATTGAGCATCACACTTTGGAGCAAATGTGACATGAACTGCCCCAGCCATCACCGTCTGGTGTCTTCCACACCACTCAAACACACATTTCTGTCTTTTCAGCCAGAGATAAATCAGAGCGACCTTTTGGGGTGGCCTTTGTGAAACTGATGAACCCTGACGGAACCACGCTACGGGACGGGAGGCACGACCTGGTGGTGTATAAGGTGCGGCTCACTGCAGAACAACCAAGAACATACTCCCTCCCTTTGAAACTGGCTTCTGAGCCCCCTTCAGGTGTACATGAACAGACCTCAGGATCCTCTCGAGAGCTGCGTGCATTTATCCCTTAAGGTCTAGACACCTAGCAGGTTCTGATCGTATCCGCTGTGCAGTTTCCCACCCCTCTGCAAGACGAGCCGTGATGTTACTAGGCCTTAGAAGAGTGTCTGCCCGCACGCTGAGGGTCACCTTGGCTCTGAGGGGAGAGAGGACAGCTTCCTCTGCTCCATGTCATCCCGGGTGCTAGGCAGCTCCCAGCTGGGCCTGGCTAGACTGCGATGGGCATTGCAGGATGTGGTTTGCGCATCACTGTGGACCACACGCTGTATGTGTTTGTGGGACCTTACTCCCTTCCTAGTGTGTGTATTCCCGTGTTTTCCTCCTGACGGTTGCCAAGTTGTTGCATCGACTAAGATTGTAAAGTATAAAGCCGATGCCTGGGAATCTCATACACCAGGAGTATCTGGGTAAGGAGGCGACTGCCCAAGCAGTGGTTCTTTTGAGATGCCTCTACTTGAAGAATGTTTTCTGTAGCATCTCCATCGTTTGTAATACTTCTGGGAGGCATGGTGAGCTACTTCTGCCTGCCTCACCCTAAGGAATTGTAGCATTGGCCATTTGTAGGTTCAAAAGAAAGACAAAAAAAAAAAGAGAGAGAGAGAGAGAAAGAATGACACCCAGCTGTGTTTTATAATATGGTTCCTTCTGGCAGACAGTAGGATAGTCTGGCTTCTGGTTTACAACTTCATTTTCATTCCATGAAAAAATACTTCTGGGCTCAAATTTAACCTAAAGACATCACACTGCCTGAGTTGGAGGGGTTGAACACATAACTGGGAAGGCCACATGTCTAGTGCTGGCCCTGCACCGGCCCTAGAGAAACCCCCTCACGCCGCGCCTTGTTTGGCATCTCTGACATGCTTCCTCCTCAGGGTGACAACAAGAAAATGGAAGATGCTAAATTCTACCTGACGCTGCCAGGGACCAAGATGGAGATGGAAGAAAAGGAGCTCCAGGCATCCAAGAGCCAGGCCACCTTTACCCCCAGCAAGGACAGCACGAAGGACAGTTTCCAGATCGCCACCCTCATTTGTTCCACGAAGCTCACCCAGAATGGTAGGCATGGTAGGGGTGGCAGTGACACAGAGGCTGTCTCTGCCTTGGCCTCGGGGCTCCCTGGTCGGGCTCACGAGTCGGGCCAGGGCTTCAGAGGTGGATACCTCGCAGCTGCATTCGGCTGCGCGCCCCTCAGTGGTGGTACTCGCTGCTTGCATGTTTCTCTGTCCATGTTTCCTTCCTTTAGCAAGAATCCCAGTGGCAGGGGCTGGGGATATGTAGCTCAGTGGCGTAAGCGCCTGCCTGGCAAGTGCAAAGTCCTGAGTTTGATCCCCAGTACTGCCGAAGTAAAAGGGGGTCAGAATCCCAGTGATATGCTCTGTGAGCAGAGGCAGTGGGGACTGGTAGTAAGAGGGGCCGTGAGTAAGGCCAGAGTCAGCCTCCTGCCCAGCGGAGGTGCCAGAGAGCAGGGATTCCTGTTAATCCCTCCCTCCATCCCTCCTTACCTACCGCAATTCCTCCCTTCTTCCGTTTTTCTCTGTTGTTACTGTTCATGTTTTTGAGACGGGCTGTCTGTGTGCAGCCCAGGCTACCCTTGGACTTGGAGGCGCTGCCTTGCCTCCTGAGTGCAGGACCACCAATGTGCACCTGTCCTACTGCCCTGTCCTGCACTTTCTCTTCCCCCTGTGTGTTCTTCCCTTTTTTAATCCAAGAATTTGAGACTTTTGTAAAACCACTGAATAGCTGAAATGGGGCTTCCTGTGTATTTCTCGTTGAATCTGGTACCCTTGTAGCATCCTCTGTGTACTGCATGATGCTTGGTAGCCATCGGCAGCTTCGTAGTCCTTAGCTGCATCGTACAGGGAGTCCTGCTGAGAATCAGGTGTGGCGGTGCAGCCCCTTCTGCAGCACTCGGGAAGCTGCGGTGGGAGGATTGCGCATCAGAGGTGCGCCCAGGCTATAGCGTGAGGCCCTGCCTTTATAGAAAGCAAAGAACGGGGGAAAAGGCTGTGGATGTAGCAAGCCAGAACTGCACAGCCTTAGAAATGGTGCATTCCCTGTGAAGTGTAGGCGGAAGTCCCATTGGTCTTGTGGGTGACCCGGGCAAGGTACCTGGCAGGAGTTCAGCCCTTCGGAAGGTACAGATGAACCAAGCCATTCCAGTGATGCTGAACCTGTTAGAGCTTTCCATCGTAACAGCTGCTGTGGCACCTGGGCCAGAGGTTCCCCACCTGATAGACCACAGGTGCACTGAAGGGTCAGGTCTGGGCTGACCTCCATAAAGGGTTGGTCGTGGCATGGCCAGCTGCAGAATAAGGGTGGGGTTCCTCCTTGGACTTAACAGTGAATGAGTGGCACATCTGTAGGGAAAAGTAAGGACTCGCTCATCTTTGTCTCTTCACTGCTCTCCCATGAGTTAGAATAAGCTTGAGTCACCTGTAGAAAAATGGATGTAATTTGAGACCATAATGTTAAGTGAAATAAGTCAGACATACAAGCTTAAGTATCACATGGTTTCTTTTATACATGAAACTCAAGATATAAATAAAGAGCTAAATAAAAAATAGATAATTGGAAGTAGGGAGATAGATCTTTCTCAAATAGGAGGGACCTGAGAGGTGGAGGGGTGGGAAGGAGAAGAGCAGAAGGGATAAAAATGACCTGAGCATATTCTGCACATGATATTCTACACATGTACCAGTGCCTCCCGAGGAAGGCAATAGTTCTGTACTGTAGACATGTACTAATAAAGATAAAAATTGAAGAAAAAAAAAAAAAAAAAAAGGACTTGCTCATCAGAAATGTAAGCCGGAAGACATGATGGGGGCTTTGTGGGAGACATGGCAACATCGAGCCAGTCCTGTAACCCTCGTTGCTAAGAGGCAGCATGAGAAACCGATAATAGATGGTCTAAGGATCCAGTATTTGTGGACGATACACGTGACTATTAGGAATTGAACAGTGGTAACGATGAGTGGTTTCGGTCCGAGGATATTTCCCTGTGTTTATATTCAGAAAATATTGGATACAACCCACATGTCCAGGAGTCCAGATCAGTCTGAATTTCATAATTTTATTAGTTTGTAATTTTATAACTAAAAGATAAAATATACATAGCTGGCAAATGCCAAATTTTGAAACATAGTCAAGGACCTGGCAATCTTCTAAACTGCATCCCTGTTTTGTTTAAATCTGCGGGGATGGGTTGGAGCCAGACTCCTGGAAAGGAAGCTTTCCCGGGGAGAGAGGCATGCAGTGTTCGGTGAATGCCTAGCAAGTGATGCTCCCAGACTGGAGTTCAAAGAAGAACAAAGAGAACAAGGAATAAGAGTTTGGTGAATTAACTTGTAGTGAAAAGCAAGAGGAATTCTGGTGAGCGCGAGAGGACAGGTCGTCTGTGCAGGCGACAGTTGTGACTCTCCCTGGGTCTGCCTCCTTCTGACTTGATGGAAATCAGAGAGCACTGAAGTCATTTATTTGAAGATCACAAATAGCCGTCCCCTGTACATCGGCATTGGTGGCATGGAGGGGCCAGCATTCCCGGACACTGAGGCTGAGGCCCTCTCTGTGGCTGAGGGCCACTGTGCACACTCATGGGAGACCACAGGAAAACCACGGGAACTGACTACACACAGATCTTGTTGCTCTTGCATTTACTGACTCATTTAATTTGCTTTTAAAATCCCGGAACAGACCCATTTATATAGAGCTCTTTGGCACATGGCCTGGACACGGGTGAGAGTGGTTTGTGGCCAGGAAGGGAGAGGAGATCTCAGGCCCTGTAGGAAGAGGTCTGGTGTCCGGCGACTCCCAGGCACTGAGTCATCCTACCCTCCCCATGCTGGGATGAGAAGGCCCTGAGATGGCCATTATTTCCAAATTGGTGACCACAAATTTTTTTAATTTCTTTTTTCTTTTTTCTTTTTTTTTTAATAGTACTGAGCATTGGCCCCAAGGAATTTTCTTTGATTTATACCCACAGCCCTTTTTAGTTGAGTTTAGTTTAGTTTTTTAAATTTGAGATAGAGCCTTGCCAAGAAGCCCAGTGTGGGCAGGGACTTCCCTCAGCCTTGGCCTCCCAGAGTGCTGGGATTGCGGGTATGAGCCACCACACTGAGTAAGAATCAAATTTTGTGCTCAGGAGACTGGTGCAGGGAATTGCAAGCTGCCATAGGATGTACAGTGAGATCCTGTTTCAACAACAGAAAAGATCAAATACATTTTAGAATGTAGTGGTCCTGGTGATTGAACCCTCAGGCATGCTAGACAAACGCTTTACCACTGAGCTACATTCCCAGCCTTTCTGTTTCTTTTGAGACAAAGTCTCACTAAGTTGCCAGGCTGGTCTCAAATTTAGGATTCTCCTGCCTCAGCCTCCTAAATAGCTAGGATTACAGCCATGTGCCAGTATGCCTGGAAGAAATTAAGCTGAGGCAGGAGGATCACAAGTTTGAGCGCAGCCTGAGCAACTTAGCAAGATGCTGTCTCCTAGTAAACAGTTAAGAAAGGGCCAGTGGCGTGGAGCTCAGTGTGAAGGCCCGGGGTTTCCATCCCAGTGCTGGGAGACAGAGGAGGAAGGAGAAGGGAGGGAGGGAGGGGAGAGGGAAAATGAAAACAAAGGGGGGAAGATTTAATTTTCAAGTGGACAGTATTCTGCCTGAGCTTCTATTTATATCTCCAAAGTTTATATGTTTTCCTTGCATTTCTTTTCCTTTTTAAATTCTGTGGCCCTTAATCCTCTCCCACGAGTATTACTGCCCTGAGCCTGGCCACTGTCATTCCCTGGCTGCCCTTCATAGTTCCATCACACAGTCAGACGCCCAAAAAATGTTCAGCTTTGCTTCTTTTTCGCCACTTCCTGTCACCGTACGTGTGCTTGTGAATTTGCTTGTCTGTGTATTTCTTTGAAGAAGCCGGAGAGAGGGAGCTCATGGGGCGTCAGGGGCGTGGCTTGTGGAATCCTATCAACTTGTCATTCAGTTCTATTTCTAGTAGCCTCTAGCAGTTACATGACCTGTGACAAATAACTTGACATCACTGAGCCTTGGTTTCCTCATCCCAAAAAATGGAAAATAAAATTTCTACAGGGCTGTCATGGTGGTGAAGTGAATTAACCTACTAGGTATAAGTTCCTCTTTGCTCTGAAACCACCTGGATGTAGACAGCGAGCGAGGCAGCAGGTGAAAGGCAGACAAGTTCCTTACGGAGTCCCTGAGTAGTGTCCTTTTCCCTGGGACTAGGGATTGAACCCAGCACCTTTGCACTGAGCTGCTCCCTCAGTACACCGTCCTCTCCCTGCTCACACAGGGTCTCGCTGAGTTGCCTAGGCTGGCCTTGTTCATACTTGCGCTCCTCCTGCCTCAGCCTCCCATGCACCTCTGCACCTGGCTCCATACCATGCTTCCTCCCTTTACTTTTTTTGTGATTAGGATGTCGTTCTTTTAAAAATGTGCATTCTAGTCAGATATTGTGTGTTCCTGTGCATTAGCAGTTAATTTTTGTTTTCCTCTTTGAAGAATGAAAGACCACAGGGTTTTCTCTGACAGAGACGAAAAAGAGCAGACAAGGCATTGCTTGAATGAGCTGTTGTTAGAAGCAGCTGTCGCTGCGTGCTGAAATGCTCTGCCAAGCTCCTGCTAGCGTCTGTGGTCTGTCCTTCTTTCCAGTGGACCTCTTGGGATTGTTAAATTGGCGTTCCAACTCCCAGAACATTAAACACAACCTGAAGAAGCTCATGGAGGTGGATGGAGGGGAGATTGTAAAGGTATGTGTACACCTTCCTATCTAGGACTGTCCCCAATACGTGATTAGCTCCACCTATCAAACCAGGCGTTGCCACTTACGCCTTGCTACCTAGACTGCCGAGCAAGTGTGCTGCTGTTTCGGAAAATGCTGTTTTTAAGCCTGGTCTGTTGAAACCTAATTGTCCCCAAATTTGTACAACTTGGCGCTGAATGACTACCCGGAAATAACCACTTGTCCTCTGTCTTCAGTTTCTGCAAGATACACTTGATGCACTTTTTAATATCATGATGGAAATGTCAGACAACTCAACGTACGACTTCCTTGTGTTCGATGCCTTGGTAAGCAGTTGAATGTGTTACCTACTCTTTATTACCTGGCGTTTTCTCTTGAAACTGTGCAGTTGTGTGTATCTCCCTGTGATAAGGAACTGCCGTGAACGTGCTTCTAGAGAAGTATTTGTATATATCATCATAATCTGTTTAGGCTAAATTCCTAGAAGCAAAGAACTTATTTTCCATGCCTTGGTTTCTTGGTTTTCTGTCAGCTCTCACTTTCCCTTTCCCGCTGGGGAAATCGAAGGGCTCGATTAAGTTAGGAGCAGGAGACCAGCTGCCTCACTTTGCTCTTGTCCAGTCAGCACCTAGGAGATGTCGGTGACTGGCAAGGCCGCGGCGCAGTGTAGTATTTGCCCTCCTGTGTTCAGGTGAAGGAGGCTGAATTCACGGGTCACAGAGGACACAGCATCAGTAGGCTGTGTGCAGCCCCGCAGACAATGGATTTGGCACACAAAATGCTAAACCCATTCCAAGGACTGAGATGAGGTAAGTGACAGAATCTGGGGAGAGCAGAGGCGCTGGTAGAGGAAGTGGACTCATCCGTAGCAGCCACCATTTCCTCCTTGTTTGGGGAAAGTTCAGGCAAATTGGACTTGAATGTGAGGGGTGAGGAGGCACGGCTGGAGTCACTCGCCAACCTGGAGAAATCCAGAGGTTCAGTAAGCGGTCAGGACATTAAAGACGTGGGGGTTGGGTCTCAGGGGAGACTGAAGGCACTGAGCACTGTAGCGCGAGGTCTGCAGTTGCAGGTCCATGCCGGGGACAGAGCAGAGCAGCTGGCCACAGGTGCAGGTGCAAGCCCCAAGTGCCCTTCCCTCTGCACGCTTCTGTCCTGTGCACGTGCCGCGTGGTTATTTATAGAGCATGAACTTCACAACATCAGAGGTAACACGGGAGGGATGAATTAGGAGAGCGAACTCGTGCAGTTCAGGTTGTTGGGGACACTTGCGCAGTACTCAGGATAACTGTCGTGGGCTGTGCTTACTCTGGCAGCACATATACCAGAAACGTGATGGGCTATGTCATTAGCTGTGTCCTTGGGTTAGACACTGTTATTCCTGCAGATAACCAGACCCCATATCCTTCTCCTGCTGTGCTTTTTTGATCCCAGACTAAAGTGGCATGTGCGTGACTCTTCTCCCTTTGACACAGTAGCTCCCTGAAGCCAGTTATACCAGTGATGGCGAACCTTTTAGAGCTTTCAGTGAAGCAAACAGCTCACTGTGGCATGCGTGCCGTAGGTTCGCCACCACTTAGGCATACTGTGTAGCACAGTGCCTAATGCATGGTCATTCTTGCTTCTGTGTTAATTCAGTGTAAGCCACAAGACTTGACTTTAGATGTGAGATAGTAGTCCAGGAATGTTGCAGAAATGATCGAGATAGAAAAGAAGACAGTGAGAGGTCAACATGCAGCTGTTGACAGAGTACCTGGTATCGTACAGTGCTGCCATTGATGTTTTTCTACTTTGGCAGGTATTTATTATTTCACTGATAGGAGACATCAAGTTCCAGCATTTCAATCCTGTTCTTGAAACTTACATTTACAAGCACTTCAGTGCCACTTTGGCGTATGTGTAAGTATGCCTGAAGGGACCCCCATGAGGTTGGGTTGGTGAATTTGTGCTCCTAGGGCTGGAATTTTGAGAAATGCAAGGAAACTGAGTTCAGTAAAGGGGATTTAAGTGCAGAACTTGCTAAGTAGTCTAACCTTGGCAAAAGCTGTCTGGTTTTGGCCCTTCCTTCTAGCGGGGACAGTGCCTCTCTAACAGTCCTAGAAAGTAGTGGTTGCAGCCGGTTAGGAGCAGAATCAAGGACAGATGGCCAAGATGTGAACTCAACTTCTTAGGTAGGAGTTGGAGGTCAGTGACACCAGCATGTGGCACCAGTGGGGTCAAACAGTGAAGTAAGCAAGACCAAGTCTAACTGAAGAACAGGTCATGTTGTCAGTCCTGTTCCACTAGCGCTATCTGGAATCAGTTATTCATGGTATGTGAGATTTGATTTTTCTTCCTTTTTATTGTAGTGCAGTCTTTCTATGTTTGATTTGTGAAGCCTTGAATAAAGAAAGCAGGTGACTTTCACTATGGTTCTCCATAGAGTGCTCAGGTGGCCTGCTTGCATGCAGTCAGACCAATGCAATAAATAGTGACAGGAGTGTAACTGGGCCGGGTAGAGTCTTTTGGACTCGTGCAGATCACTTCTGGCTGGTATGTCAAGTCAGGCCATTGATCCCTGGTGTTCTTTCCTAAACTAAGCCAGCATGAAGGTACAGAAACATGGGTTATATAAAGGAAAAGGCATGTAGCATAGTCACCGGCTGACGTCACGGCCGTGATGCCCACTTGGTTGGGAAGGTGGCATGACAGCAGCAGTGGAGATCTTCCCATTCAGCAGCCTCAGTTTCCAACTTGGCTGCAGCTGCAGGTTCCATCTTGCAAGCTATGGATCCTGGCTATGCTAAGCCAGATGGGACCCCCAGCTGTTAACAGTCAGTCTTGTCCACAGAGTTTGAGTCCTTCTACATGTTTCCTTTGGGTTCTGTGCTAATTCCTGAAAGGCTCATAAATTCTCAGAAGGAAGCCTCAAACTGTCCTAGCCCTCGAAGGTCAGAGTCACCACAAGATTAAGACCATCTGCAGTTCACAAACTTGAAAGACACAAAGAACACTCTAAAGTCCCGGATGTGATTGTCTGTGTACCTGTTCAGAACCATGAGTGTCCCGGGAGTCGGACTGAGCTCTGCTCCCCTTACTCAGCAGCATTCTCATCTGACACTGTGTGGATCCCAAAGGAGGGATGGAGGGAGTTAGATGTGAAGGTGACTCTGCAGGCTGTCATCAGCTGTCCTTCCCAGGAGCATCTGAAGATGTCTGTCTTACATGCCAGAGATTAAAATATCATTATGCTTTGAAACCTTTCAACTCTTTCATTGCTTGGTCCTTATTTTTAAGTAGAAAACTTCCCACTTCTGTAAGCAGAAGGCAAGTTGCAAACCTACATTGCAGATGAGAAAACTACATGGCAGAAGAGTTAGTTGGCCTGTTCAGGGCCTGGTCTAAAGGGTGTAATGAGCGCTCTGACTCCCACTTCCTGGTCTGCCCCCCTGCTTCCTGTGGCCTGTGCAGGCACCCTCCCCCCAGGAACCATATTACCCATTGGCTTCTTTTATTTATTTATTTTTTTAAGGAAACTCTCCAAGGTACTGAACTTTTATGTGGCTAATGCGGATGACTCCACTAAGACAGAGCTGCTTTTTGCTGCTTTGAAAGCCTTGAAGTACTTGTTCCGGTTCATCATCCAGTCTCGAGTGCTGTACCTGAGGTAACAGTCCCCGTGGTTTGGCCCTGTCACTGTCCTCTCCGCGTAGTTTCCCTCGCTGCTCATGTTTGTGTGCGGCTCTCTCGGCAGCTGGTCAGTGCCGAGGATGGTAGTAGACGTGGGCCCCGTGGAGAAGGTCCATGTGGTGGGATCCGTGGGCATGAACAGAGTGCTGAGGAGTCGGGCAGCAGGACTGAGGGGTGCATGGGGGGTGAATGTGCCCCGTGCTGGAAGCTGGTTTTGGTGAGGACAGCTCGAGAGAGGCAGCTTCCTGTGGCTAGCAAAGAGTTTAGATGTGATTCCCCATGTGGTGGGAGGCATTGAGGGGCTTCCATTGAAACGCGGCACAATCTGGTTTATGTTTCAAGCTATGGTCTCCGCTCTCGTGTGGAAAAGGGATTATGGAGGGCTCAGAGGGGAGGCATCTTCTGGGCCCTTGCCATTCAGATGTGGGCAAGGCTGCTCTGCCTGAGGTGCAGGTGGGAGAATGACCTATGGGGAGAGGAGCCAGTGGCTAGGCTGGTGGACTGGCTGGGGGCAGGCGGCAAGGGAGAGGCAAGGGCCACAGCCAACCTCGAGTGGGGCAGGTGGTGGTGCTGTTTGCCGAAACGTGGAATACTAAGTGCCTCGCAGGACTTCAGATGGCTTCTCTTGCAGCTAAATTACGAGATTCTCTAAGAACTAACTTCCAAATGAAGTTCTTTTCTAGTTCTGGCGAGTAAGTGAACTGAGTAGTACCAGTCACGTTCTGGTGGGATAGTTTTCTTAGGGGAGTTCACGTTCTGTGGTTACCATAAAAGGTGCAGGTAGACCGTTTCTCACCCAGAATGCATGGGACTGGCACCACGTTTGGGTTTTAGATGATCATATGTTGGGGATGAGGTCCAAGTCTAAACACGTAATTAATGTAGGTTCATGTACTTCTTATGCATGTGACCTGAAGGTATTCTGTACCGTATGCTTAGTGTGTCTACTTTTTCACTGAAGCTATCGCAGGAAGTCAGGTAGGAATTCTCTTGTGGTATCATGTTGGTGCTCAAAATTTTTTGCATTTTAGAGCATTTTGGATTTTGGATCTTACATTGGGGATGTTTATGGTGTGTAGGTAAATGGAAGAGACTAATGTAAATTTACTTACGCGTGGATGTGTCTGTTTGTGTTTGAGTATAAAGCCCTGGCTTCGCCACCCTGCTGTTGACCATTACATGTAGAAGTGGCAGCCTAGTGGCACACACACTACTCATGGGCACTTTCCTGTTTGTGCAAATTGGCCAAAGGCTTTTTGCTTTCTGTGTGATGAAAAACAATTTATGTTTGAGTAGATGGGCACATACTATGAGGAGAAGTAGGAGCTTTAAGCGAGTCCGTGTCGGTGCAGAAGGCTCTGTGGTAGAAGAGATGAACATTGGAAGTGACCAGAATGAACGTTGGCTGCTTTTGTCGGCCAAGGGGGATTAGAGCCCTTCTGGATTAAGACGCTTCTGTACACATTGTTGGAAGCCTCAGCCTGTAGGATCAGGGCTACATTAGGGAGGCAGGGTCTTGTGGAGACACTGAATCGCCTGGGCTGGCCCTACATTCGCGATCCTCTTGCTCAAGTCTCCTAGGACTACAGGTGTGGGGCTGTGGAGGTGGAAGGAAGGAGGATCTGAGGAAGGAAGGAGATGGGTGTGGTGTGTCAGGATGTTTCCCGGGGTGGGGGGTGTCCCTTAGGCATTGGACCTTCTGCTAATGAGCTGAGAAGCTGGGCATCCAGAGTTCACCCATTGCATCAGGCACTGTGGCTTTCTGATGCTCTCTCTCCTGTTGGAAATGCCCATAAACCACTGGGCAAGAATGCATACCTCTGCTCAGGGCCTCCCAAACCTCTTCTGAGAAGTCCTTGCTACTGGGCTGGTCCTCATTGACCACCAGGAGAGTCCCATATCAGGACCTTGCTTGTGGACCGCACTCGGCTCTGCACTATTAAGTGATGTGCTTTAACTGTTGAGGTGGATCCTGGTACCCTCAAAACCACCTTAGGATGCCCTGTGAGACGCCTCTACACAGTAGGAGGTGGCGCCTGGGAGGTACTGACCTCCAGTATTGTTGTTTTTTGTATTTTGTGGTTTTTTTAGGCCACAAATCTATTTTAAGATTTCTTTTAAAGATGGAAAACTTGGTTAATGCTTTTTTTTGGACCAATTTTGAATGCTCATGTCTGGTAATCTGAAGAACTACTTTAAAGATAGTAGTTTGAAAATAACCACTGTTGTTTTCCTATCATTTTGTTTTGAAATTCTTATATTTAATTTGTAAAAAATTGTATTCTCTTTAAAATAGCAAGCAAGCTAGAAAGCTAGCTCTGACTGCTTTTCTCTTTTTGCTTTTAAGATTTTATGGCCAGAGTGAAGATGGAGATGAATTCAATAACTCCATCCGCCAGTTGTTTCTCTCCTTCAACATGTTGATGGACAGGCCCCTGGAGGAAGCTGTCAAGATCAAGGTCAGTGTGGTGTCCCTGTGGGTAAGGCTCTTACAGCTGTGGGTAAAGATGTTCAGAAGAACTTAGCACTGGTCAAGGTCAGAGAGGGATCATGCTTCGTGGGAAGCGTGTGCCTCTTAGTGGGACTTAGCAGCGGGAGAAGAAACAGACTCATATGCTAACTCTTAGGTGCATTGGTTTGTGTAGCGACAGTTTGCAGAAGATGAGCTACCTGTGGAGATATCATAACCGGTACTGGACCCCTGCTTCCACCAAACCGTTCCCCACACTGGCATGAGGGATCATTTTAGTTTCAGTTTGTCTCATTTTCCCCGAAAGTGCGAAGTTACCGTTGTCTTCAGCAGCAACAATGTTGTTAAAACATGAAATACGTAATCCCCAAAGCCTCCTGTTGCAACTTCATCGTCAATCCCTTGTTCTTTACATAACTGTA
Organism: Octodon degus; assembly: GCF_000260255.1. Taxonomy (NCBI): domain Eukaryota; kingdom Metazoa; phylum Chordata; class Mammalia; order Rodentia; family Octodontidae; genus Octodon; species Octodon degus. The sequence goes on from NW_004524612.1 coordinate 11,487,726, forward strand.
TGAGGAATGCTTCATGAATTTACCTCCTTAGAAAAATAATTCCAAATGAATATGAAATACAGCATTATCAAAATGGATTAATGCCTACTTCCTGGGAGGATAAGGGGCTTTGTCTCCTCCACTTTCTGGAGAAAGGTTTGTGGAGGCTGTGTTTAGCCACAGGAGCTTTCCTTTTGACCATGAGGGCGGCCGAGTCCAGTTCTGTATTCTAGGATCTGAGTGCAGCCCTGTCGTCCTGGGCTCAAGCAGTAAATTCTGTATTTGTCTTGCTCGGCAAGTGAGTTTGCCTTTGGTGTTTTTCCTCCAGGGGGCAGCTTTGAAGTACCTCCCCAGCATAATTAACGATGTCAAACTCGTGTTCGATCCCGTTGAGCTCAGGTAAGTGGCACGAAGCCCTTCGTTTCCCACTCTAACCATGGTGATGCCCTGCCCTCCCGGGGCCTGGGCCCTGCACAGGCTGCTGTCACACTAGCAACTATTAGCCAAGCTCTTTTTGTGCTGAGTTCTGTGGAAGATGCAAAAGAACCCACAGAGCCCATCCTTGAGAGCCATTTGCACTTTCTCTGGGGAAATAGGACATGCAGGAGTAAAACTAGCTCTAAAGGAAAGTACATAATAACAGGCTTCCACCTCTACACCCAAGTACCTGGGAAAACAAAGTCAGGCTGCAGTGGGCCTTGGGGTGGAGCGGGCCCAAAAAGGCCTCTGGCGGGAGTGGAGCGCTGTGCAGGCCTGGGAGGCCGTGGTGGATGTGGGTGTGTTTTCCATCTGGGGAGCAGGCATGCGGCCCGAGGGACCTTCTCAGGCCTGGGGCCATTTCAGAGTTTTCCAGGTGAACCTCTCCATGCCCAGATCTCACAGTGGAGGAGAAATGTTTGTAAGGAGCCTTTGGCTTGGCAGGATGAGAATGCTGACCCTGGGCTTTCTCTCCCAGCGTGCTCTTCTGCAAGTTCATCCAGAGCATCCCAGACAATCAGTTAGTGCGGCAGAAGCTTAGCTGCATGACCAAGATAGTAGAGAGCAGCCTTTTCCAGCAGTCGGGTGAGTTTCCGCTGGAAACGGCCATTTCCCAGCATGACTCTCTTATTTCTGCAGCCCTCAGCCCTCACTGAAATGTCAGAGATATCCTTGCCACTTTGTCAGTACTTGGGGACCTCTGAGACACTAGCTTAAAAAAAAAACAACAAACTTTGTTTGTTTGGTACAGGGTCTCACTACACGGCTCGGACTCGTAGTGATCCTCCTGTCTCAGCCTCCCCAGTGCTGGGATTACAGGCGTGTGCCACCCCACCTGGTTTTGGTAGCCAGCACGCTAGTACATGGGCATGGTACCACGGAGCGAACCCAGGTCCTTGCGCTTGCCAGGCAGGCACTTAGACCGCCGAGCTACCTCTCCAGGCCATGAGACGCTAGTTTTAAGAAGCTGGAACCTGTTTAGTATTTCTTGCAGCTACACGAAGGACACAGTTGTGTGTTGAAACTTGGATTAGAAAAGTCATCAGCATTAAATAGAGAATTTTGTTCTCAGAAAAGGAACTCAAAAAAGTGGCAAGCGAGTAAGACAGATGACTCTTCCAATCAGAGTCACTTTCTTTCACCTGTACTTAGTGCGTGAACTCTCCAACGAGGAAGCAGGGCAGGCCGAGATGTGGCACTGCGTCTGAACTTCTCGTGTACCCGGGCAGCAGATTACGGCCCCTATTCACAAATCTGTGTTCAGTGACATTACATGGATGTATTTACACAGATACTGGCCTGCCTCCTCTATTGGAGCTTTTTGAGAGTGAAGGAAGCCAGATTATTTATATTCCACTGGGAGGAGACACAAAGGAGTAAAATCTCCTCGCACTATTACTGTAGTAAGGTTTCTTTTTGTAGCTAGAGTGGAGCAGTTAGCCACCAAATCTGAGTTGGAGTGCTCCTGAGCTGCTACACGGTGGAGGTCCCATACTGGGAACTTCCTTGTAGCACTGGGGACTTCTTTTGAAGCTCCTGTAGGCAGGTCCAGAGTCCCAGAGGGGACCTCACACTCAGTGTGTGTACCAGGCCTCCAAAGCTGCCCTTGAGGGTAGGAGAGCCCTCCCAGCCGTGCCCTTGGTGAGCTGAACAAAGTGCCACCTTCAGGTTTCTCCACGAGGGAGGACCTGCCTGAGGTAGGTGGTGTCCGTGGTCCTTGCTTGGTTCTGTGTATTCTGCCCCTATTACTTCGTGCTTCAAATTTCAAATGTTCCTACAACACCGTTGGAGGTGGTGCTGACCAAACTAGTAGATACTGTTGAGGAGAAAAATAGTTCTTAAATATCCTCATCTGCATGATAAACTTCACTTCTGTGGATGCAGAGAAGAAAATGGAGACAGGAAAGGTGGGGTGCTTGAGTGCAGGAGCACACACACACTAAATAATTTCTTGGGCTGGCCAGATAGCTCAGCGGACTAAAGCGCCTGCTTATGCAGAGTGTAGCAGCCAGGGTTTGATCCCTGGTGTGCTATGCCAGCCCTGCTGAGGGGCGTGCTGAGATAGCAATTGAGACTAGGTGTGGTTGCACATGCCTGTAATCCCAGCTTTTAAAGGGCTGAAAACAGGAGAATATGAGTCAGATCTACGTAGTGAGACCCTGTAAACCCTGTACTAAGTACAAAAAAAAAAAAATTATTATTTGTTTGTTATACATTCCTAGGGATTAATCCCAGGGCCTTTACTAACTATACTCCCACCTCCCCCCTCACCCCCATGTTTATTTAAGACAAAATCTTGCTAAGTTGCCCAGGCTGAGCTTGAACTGGTGCTTCTCCTGCCTCAGCCTCCTGGAAGGTGAGAGTGAGGGTGGCAGGAACATGTCACCATGCCTGGCTGTACCAATTCTAATTAGAGGAAAGAGGATCACTTAACAGGCCTTTCTGGGGGCCAGGGAGATGGCTCAGTAGACTAAGCGCTTGCCGGGCAAGTGCAAGGGCCTGAGTTCAATCCCCAGTTCTGCCAAACAAAACACAACAAGAAAAAAACAGGCCTTTCTGTGCTGTCTGGGTAACAACACGTGATCTTCATGAAGAGCGTAGGAGGGTGTGATGTGTTACCCTCTGCTCCAGAGCCATGGATTAGGGAGGCCCTGTGACCACAGGAGTCAGTACCTTCTCCCCATCTAGTAGGAAAGAGCATTAGAAGGTGTGGCACATGTGCTATTGTTGGTGTCATAGGACTTCGCATTCACGTATATTGTATTGAAAAGCAAGAGGAGCCGGCGTATAGCTCACTGGTAGCATATGAGTGAGAAGCCCTGGGTTTAATCCCAAGAAGCAAAAATAATAATAAAAAAAAATCTGGAGAAATTGTTAAATAGTTTGCACGTTGTTAGGGCTACATGTAAAGTACTTGCATAGCACACAAGAGGCCCGGGGTTTGATCCCCAGCAATGCCCAAAATGGTTTAAAAATTGACATTGTGCTAAATGCTGACATTCATATGCAGGCAGCATGTTTCTGAGTCTGTGTAAACCAAGGGTGAAGTTACAGTTCCAAGCCTAAAACCGTGTGCTCTTCAGTGGCCTGCAGAGGCCTCGCCTGGCAAGGCTGGGTCCCGGGAGCTCTGGGCAGCTGGGAGAGGCTCAGAAGGAGTGGGCCTTCCCACGCGCTGCTGCATTTCCTCCTCAGAGTGCAGAGAGGTGCTGCTGCCACTGCTCACAGACCAGCTCAGCGGTCAGCTGGACGACCACTCGAGCAAGCCTGACCATGAGGCCAGCTCGCAGCTTCTCAGCAGCATCCTGGAGGTGCTGGACAGGAAGGATGTGGTGAGTCGCGTCAGCCCCCGTGCAGCGCAGGGCTCCACAGGTCCCTTTGCCCAGGGGGGAGGAACTGCAGGGCCTTCCTGGTCTCGGCTGTCCAAAGCCCAAGTGCAGGGCGGGAGCTGTGCTTGTTTTAGAGGGGCCTGGAGAGTCCAGCGCCTCCTGTGCAAATGTGGGTCCCAGAGAAGCCGGCTTGCTGCTGGGGTCCCTTTGGGGGCTGTCTTGGCCACTGCCAAAATCCCCACAAGGGCTCCAAGTCCACAGGCTCCAAAGAGACCCTTGGAGATTTTGTCTTCTGCAGAGGCCTCTGCCCCCATCCTCTCAGGCCTGGTGCTGTCGTAAACTTCTGCGCTTCTGAGCAGATCTGTTTTTCTGTCCTCTCTGACACTGCTGCTCCGGATCCTGGTGGCAATGATGTTTGCTCCTCTCACATCTCCTCGGTGACCCCGGCCCCAGTGCCTCCTAAACATACAGGGCTGAGCCTGCCTGAATTTCCCGTGTTCTAGGTAGCACCGCCCATGGGCTGGGCAGGCCCGCAGGAGAGGCTTGAGGACGGAGCAGAATGACTGCCATTGAAGTTGAGGGCTCAGCAGAAAGCTTCTCACCCCAAAATGCCCCCCACCCCCTCCCTCCCGTGGTGGCTGCAGTCCAGGGGTTCCTGCAGAACAGGTGGTTAGCTCAGAGCTAAGCGATCGAGGGCCTGCACTTTGGCCCCAGACCTCATCTCCATTCCTCGTTCCTCCTTTCCCTGATGTTCTCCTGCTCTTCCTGCCAGCCCCTTCTGAGCCTCAGAAGCACGGGAGGACCCCAAGGCCTTCTCCTGCTATTGCCTGACCTGCTCCACCGCAAAACACACCGCCTGTGGCATCCTTACCTTCTGTATTCTTTATTTGGTGTTTGTTCATGAGAGCCCATCCTTCACCCTTTTGTTTGTTTGTTTAAATGTGTTTCTAGAACTGTATTTATGACCTGGAATAAATTTTCCCAAGAAGTGTTTTGGCTGGGATTTAATCCCTAAGCAAGGGCTTTCCTGTAAATAAATAAATGTGACTAGAAGAAATAAAAGGAGAAAGAAAAAAAAACGTGGGAGGGCGGGCTTTATTTGAGATGGAGACCTGAGGGGCTGTTGGCTGCGAAGTGCCAGAAGTGGCGCTCTCTCTCCGAAGGGCAGGCAAGGCGGTGGAGGGAGTGCGTGAGGTCCGGGCCCTTATTCTCAGGCTCTGGTCCTTGAGTGTGGCCGGTGGTCTGGCTCACGTTTGTGCAGGGAATCTCATCCAGGAGGCTGAGCACCCTCGATCAGAAGGTTTGGTACAGTGCTCAGATTTCACGGGCTCCCTAATTACAGGGCGCAGAAGAGTGAGGGTGAAGGGCACTGCTCACAGAAAACGTCCGCAGGCTTTTTCCTGCAGTGACCCACCATGGTATACACGTAATTATTTTTTAAAGTAGCACTTATGACTTAGTAATTATTTAAAATAGTAGAATCCAGTTCTATATATAAATGTGGCCACGTTGTATTAAGAACAGTGTCTTAGCCAGGGTTTCAGGGTTCTAGAAAACACACATCTGGGATCCAAAGCTCATCTGAAACAAAGGAATTAGGGTATTTCGTTTCTAGTCCGACTGTGAGCAGTGTGCAGGAATTTATCCTTATCTCGAGGATCTCGAGGATCTCGGCTTCCTGTTCTCTGCTGTGGGGAAGTGCTCTGGGTGATGTCGGCTCTTCCGCTGCTCAGATGCGTCTGCCATCTCCCCACATGGAAGGATTCCTGAGCAACGGCCTGTGCTCGCCAGCCTGGTGCTGCCGCCTCCTAGAGTGCTGAGGTGGGGATCACAAGGTCAGGTCCCACCTGGGGAACGTAAGGACCTTGTCTCCCATTGAAAAATAAAGACGTGTGGGGTGTGGCTCCATAGGAAGGCTCGGGTAAGTCCCTGAGGCTGGAGAAGAAGAAAGTTTAATTCATAGAAGCGAAGACTAGAGTAACAGCTGCCAGGAGTGGGTGAGGCGGCAAGCAGAAATCTTCATGAAAGTGCACAAGTCCCCATTACAACATGAGCAAGTCCTGCAGGTGTCCTGCACCGCACAGGAGTGATAGATGCGTTAAGCTCGTGGTTGCGACCCTCATGTAACAGCTATATAGAGAGTCACATAGGCGCGGTGATTATGTGTAATGTCACTGGTTAAATATTGCAAAATAAATTCAATATTAAGGAAAAATTATAGAGCCAGTGGTGAAGCAAGAATTTTTGAAGTATCTGTTGTGAAGCAAAAATGGATAAAGGCGCCAGAAACTCAAACTGAATGTGTAGGATTTGCAGTTGAATGAGTAAACTCTAACGACAGAAAAGCAGAGAAGAAAGAAGAAAGAATGCACACTTACTAAGTGCTGTTTTGCCCACTGGCCCAGTGAGTATGTGTAAGAAAATAGTAATTATCCTCTTTTTGTAACCCTGAACACTAAAGCTCCTTGAAGTTGAACAATGGCTGGAAGCCACAAAGTAAATCTCACTACTCTGAAGGCTGGAAGTGTGAGGTCGGGGCCCAGCCATGGTTGAGTCCTGAAGAA
>NW_004524612.1:11494276-11519690 GCF_000260255.1 Octodon degus
AGACAGACAGACAGACAGACAGACAGACAGACAGACAGACAGACAGAATCAGGGCTCTCACACTGAGCTACGTCTCTAACCCTGTTTTTACTTTTTGAGACAGGCCCTGGCCAAGTTGCCCAGGCTAGCCTTGAACTTGAAACCTTCTTTCTCAACCTCCCACAGTGCTGGGATCACAGATGTGCAGCACATCACAAGAGCCACTACAAGCTTTGTGTCTCTTCTGATAAGGGCACTAATCCCCTCACACCAGGAGGGCCCCACCCCCTCCTGACCTCATCTAACTTTAACTACCTCCCAAAGCCCCCAACCCCTGATACCTTTGGTCCTTAGAGCTTCAAGGTAAGTATTTGAAAGAAACACAAATATTCACTTCATAACCCTCTTGGCTTGAGTTTCTTTTTTAATCTTCCACCTACACTGGTGGCGAGAATCTTCCAGTTCGCTTTTCCTCCCACACGTGTGCCTGGTGGCCTAATGGCCCTCGTCTGCTCAGCACCACAGCTGAGTGCCTCGTGCTCCTGGGCCTCCCCTAATGATCTGTGTCCACAGACAGCTCATGGCAAACCTGAGCTGTCCACATTTTTAGGGGCCACCGATTTCATTCCTATACCTCCACGTTCACTTTTAAATGATTTAGGTGATTATTCTGAATTGACTGTCATCACGTAGTTACATATTGCTTCATTTTCTGACAGCATTTTCTGTTTTGGAGAAGAGATTACTTCGTAGCAATCTCCTCTTTCCCAGGTTCCCATGGGAGAAGGGAAACTGAGTCAGAGGAAACAACCTCACGTCCTGCGTTTCTCCCTCAGGGCCCCACGGCAGCGCACATCCAGCTGATCATGGAGCGACTGCTAAGAAGGATCAACCGCACGGTGATAGGGATGAGCCGGCAGTCCCCCCACATTGTGAGTGTCTCTCGCCGCAGCTTCTGCTGCCTTGCGTCCCGTGTGCCTAGGAGCCCCGGGGCTCAAGCCCCACTCCCCGAGGACCCTCGCATCCTGGGTATTGGGCATATTCTTGAGCAGATCCGAGGTCTGACATGGGCTTCCTGTTCTCCGTTGTGTGTGTTCTCTCAGAACCATGAGACCCTTTATGTTCAAGGAACAAAGATAAGCAGGAAGGCAGGGTGGTGCACACCTTGTAATCTCAGCACTCGGGGAGGCAGCAGCAGGAGGACCCTGAGGAAAGAAAAGCATGAGGACTAGACATACTAAGAGACCCAAGCACAGTCGAAAGGCAAATACACCAAAAGAATATAAAGTTTTATACAGTTTATTCTGGTTGTTCAAGAATGGTTAAATATTAGAGAATACATAAACAGAATGTCTTAATTCAATAAAAGGAAGCAAGCCTAACAATTCTGTCCATAGATACCAAAATGGTATAGCATATACTCCAAGTTAATAAATAAGAGGCAGGAATGTATTTAACATAAAATCATTAGGAATCATAATACTTAGTGGTCATAGAAGAACCAGGGTGTTCAATCTCAACGCCATTGCTTAACATTTTTTATAATTAAGCAATTTAATAAGAACCATGCTAAATATAGCTGTTGGTAAAGGAGCCATAATGATCGTAATTGTCATTTTTTTAAAACTGAAATAGCATTTTGAGGAAACTCAAATTTCATAAAAACTGAAATTTTTATAAACTAATGAAGAGTTTCTTAAACTAGATTAGTTTGCAACAGGTAATATTCAGGGTCCTTTGTATATAACACCGGTATCTACTTAGACATAAAGAAAACTTCTGTTTAATTGAGTCTTAAATATATGAGAGTAAAAATAACTATGATGATGTCTGCAGATGTAGCTCAGGTGGTAGAGTGCTCACCTGCGGTGTGCGAAATGTGGATTCAATACCTAGCCATGCAGAAAACAAGAATTGAGAGTCAGGTAAATGATTCGCCAAGTGGAAATAATAATGAAGCGCTTACTTGTCAGATTAGAAAATAATAATTAAATAATACAGGATTCATGCAATACCATGCCTATATAGAATGGAGCCGAGGAATTGAAAAGTAGACTTGACTGTATGAACATTTCCTTACCTGTAGTAAATTCTGGCAAAATTTTATTGACTCCTGTTATCCCTTCAAAATAAATGTCAAATGGAATGAAGAGTTCAATGTAAAAAAATTAAAAGCAGCTGGAAGAGCAATGGAAATGAAAATATATCTGACCTTACAAGAAATGGGATTCTTAGGCATTGGGGTTCATGCCTGTCTTAGTTACTCTTCTCTCGTTGCTGGGACAAATACCCGACACACAAAATGAAGGAAGGAAAGGTTTATTTAGCTCTCAGTTACTGGAGGTTTCAGTCCATACTCAGCTGGGTCCAAGACAGAGCAGCACAGAGCAGAAAGCAACCTTTCATGGTGGCGGCAAAGAGCAAGAGAGCAAGGGAGGGGTAGCAGCAGCTCAAGCAGCTAGCTTCTCTTCCCTCCTTACATTGTCATGCAAATTACCTGCCCCAGGGTAGGGGAAGTACACCTATGGGTACTTCCAGTATTTTCCCACCTATGGGTAATCCCAGCAGTACTAAGACCCATAATCCCAGCCTTGGATCACACATAATCCCAGTGGATCATGAGTTAACACAAACTCTAGAAGTCCTCACCCCATGACTGCATGAGGCTTTGGGGGGACAACTAGACACAAACCATAACAATGCCTGTGATACCAGCGCTCTGGGAGGCTGAGGCAACAAGTTCAAGCCCACCCTGTGTAACTAAGTAACTTAGATCCTGTCTTGGAATTCTAAAAAGGCTAGGGATGTAGCTCATTGGGTTAAATACCTAGTGCTATTTTTTTTTTAAAAAAGAGCAGAGTGCCGGCCAGGTAGCTCAGCAGATTAAAGTGCCAGCCTAGGCAGACACAGGGGTCGGAGGTTGGATCCCCAGCCTGCCATGCTGGCCCCGCCCCCAGGACTTGCTGAGAAAGCAAGTGAGACTGGGCGTGGTGGCCTGCGCCTGTAATCCCAGTGCTTGAAAACAGGAGAATCACTACAAGTCCTATCTGTGTAGTGAGACCCTGTATACCTTATAGACACCCCCAGCACTGAATACAAAAAAACCCCAAAAAACAAAAAAACAGATTTGTGAATTCCAGAGAACTAAAAAGGAAAAAAGCAGTTATATTTTGCTAAATAAAAAATGTAATCCCCTACATGGGAAAATACATGCATAAATTAAATGTTGAGCACCAAACTGTAAAAATTATAACGTGGCAACTGGCCAGTATCTGAATCACACTAAAAAAAAAAGCCACATCATAGGCATGAATGCGTGGCAGGTAGCTAACAGTCTCACCCGTCATCCCATCACTCAGCAGGCAGAAACAGGATGATCAAGAGCTCAAGCCCAGCCTGAGCTTCACAGTGAGACCCTGTCGTCTCAAAATAAAAATACCAATGATATTTGGAAAGGATGCTTAATATACAAAACACTAAGGAAAATATGTCATTTAATAGAAAAATGAATAAGGAATATGAGTGAAAAACCAAATGAGAAAAGTAAGTGGTAAAGGAAAACCAGAAATGCAAATTAACCAAAAGTGAGATTAAATTCAGTAGCCAGAGGAGGCAAGGACCTAAAGGAACATAAAATTTTTGATAGTGGTATTAACACAAACTATGACAACTTGCAGTACATATCAGAAGCTTTAGCACAGTAAGTTTGCACTGCCTTATAATAAGGAGTATTTTTTTTTTTTTTTCAGCAACAAAAGTGCAAGGAGCACACAGACAGTCTTGCATGGTTTTTGTGTTTAGGAAGACAGGGTTGGGGAGATAGCTCGGTGGTTTAAGTGCCTGCGAGGCAAGGGCAAAGACCTGGGTTCGATCCCTGGTGCCACATGCTGTGCTGACCCCAGAACCCTGGACATGCTGTGTTGGCCCCAAAACTGGGCCTGGTGGTGCACACCTGTAATCCTAGCACTGGGGAGGCTGAGACAGGAGGATCGCCGTGAGTCTGAGCTGCGTAATGAGACCCTGTACCAAATGAGTGAATGAACGAATGATTTTTAAAAATTTTAAAAAGGAAGATACTCCCTCCCTATAGCGGCTGGACATTCATGTCCTCTGTGTCAGATTTATCTGAATGTGTGGCATTTTCACATCTGCATGGGCACAAGATGGCAGTGCCTCTGGGCACTCAGCTCTGGCTGCATGCCAGCATGTGACTTGTTCACACTGTCATAACCTTACAAATGCAAACCTTGGTAGTCATCAGCTTACTCATTTTTTCCCCTCAAATCTGGGGTGCATTTCTACATAAGTCCCACACTGCGGCCACTGGCATAAAGTCTCTAGAGTTGGCAGAACTTCTGGCATTCAAGTGCTAGAGCAGGAGCTGGGGTCCCCCCGTGCTTCTCCCATCTGTCCACTCTCAGCATCACTACAACTTGAATAACCCTCATTGAAAACTTTTGGGAGTGTTTCAAATTTTGAAGATTTCTGGACCGGGGACTATGAACAGACTTTACCAGTTGAGTATCACTACTCTAAAACAAACAAAAAACCAAAATCCACAGTGTTCCAAAATTTATAGTTACTTGGAATATTTCAGATTCCAGGTTTGCTTTTTTTTTTTTTTTTAAGCCACTACAAAACAATACTAAAACAGAAAAATTACAAGTGATACAAAATTTCACTAAACAAAAGGGTATGGGTTTCACAGTATTTGTTGTATTGTATAATGTTGTCTTCAGATTAGTTCTTCACATTGGATTCCAGGTTTTCAAATTAGGGGCGCGCTGCCTAGACCTGGCGTTTTCCTACTAGCTCTGCACCACATTCAGATTTGTCACACTGATGTGTTTCACGCATTTCCTCATGAAATTCTGTACTAGGATTCTGGCTTATCACAAAACTCAGTTCAGCGGGTGGGGAGGGAACCAGAGTAACTGGCGTCCGAGTCTCAGTCTTGTCTGTTTTTTATTTTTATTTTTTTATTTTAGGGAAGGGTCTATAGGGTGTTCAGGGTTTCACTACTAGATGTGACTTGTAATGATCCGCCTGTTTACAGCCTCCCAAGAGCTGGGATTATAGGCGCACAGCACCCAGTCTGAGTCACAGGCTCAGCACCCCCTGGGGGCGGGGCCACACTGCAGGCCCAGGGCTGGAATCCCGGGGCCCTAATCCGCTGAGTTATTTGGCAGGCCCTTTCAGCCTTGTCTGTTGGTGGAGCCTCGGATCTGTGTTTCTGCCTTCCTCTGCAGGGCAGCTTTGTGGCCTGCATGATTGCTGTCCTGCGGCAGATGGACGACAGCCACTACAGCCACTACATCAGCACTTTCAAGACCAGGCAGGATGTCATCGTAAGTTGTTGGCACTGGGTCCTGATGGTCCGAACACTTCCTGCAATTCATTTAAAAGCATCAACAGCTGAAGCTGAGCGTTCCAGTCCAGGGTTCTCTTCCTCCACACCTGCAGTGCCTTGGGGTTAGATCCACAGCGGAGTGGAGTCTTACTTGCTGTGTTTGATAGAGTTTGAGGAAGAATCCAGTAAGTGCACCATGTGGTCCTATCATACTCCATCAGTCCCGTGCATTTGTTAGGAACATTCGGGAGATCTTCTTCCTCTGAGAAGAGCTAGTCTCATGTAAAGGAGCACTGGTTGCCCGTTTCTCCATCTTGGCTGTGAAGTTGTTCTTGTATCACACCCCTGGCTGCAGCTCTGGGGAATTGTTAGTAGAGCTGAGCTGTCCATGAAGAAGGTGTCATCTGACCTCGCAGAGTGGTGGCCTGGACACGGCTCTGGGTTAGCAAGTTACAGCCACGTGATGCTAGGTTTGTTCAGATGACCTCTGTCACCCAGAGGTTTCTTAATTTTTTTTTCTAATGTTCTTTACGCACTAAATTTTCTTCTTTCTTTGTGTGTTTTACTAGAAGCATGTGGCCCTTGAACCCAAAGACATAGAACTTCTTTCTTACTCCCGTCCTTTTTGTTCGTTTTGTATTTTTTGGTGATGCCCAAGAGATGCACAGTTAAGGAACTGGACAAAGTACTGTCTGCAGTAAGGATTAAACCCGGGACCTCTTGTCATAGTTTGGTGATGGAGCCTCGTGCTGCAGGCAGCATGGGGTGGTGAGCACAGCCGTAGGTAGATGTGTCCACAGGTGCCTGGCGGGAGGGAGTCAGGGCCGGAGGGGCAAGTGAGCTGGAGGCCAAGGGCAGCTGTGTTTCCTCCTTTACTGGACTGGGTGGCAGATCAGAACCCAGCTTTGAATTCTGTCTCCTCCACTTCCTTGAAGGAGATTTAGAGCAAGTTATTTAGCCTCATCGAACTTTGGTTTCCTCATCTGTAAAAAAAATACCTAGCCTGACAATTAATGTGTGCCAATTAAATACCATGCTTTGCGCTCAGTGTGGAGTTAGTGCCTATTAGGAGTAGCTATCTGTACTGACTTTTTTATTATCAGAATCTAAGATAAAATGATAGGCAAACTATAATTGGTGGTGGTGGATAACAGGCGCTCCCCAGTGCTCTGCTTCAGGGTGCCGCCCCTCGGCTTAGAGCACCTGGTCCAGTGCAGGCAGTGTCATAGGCAGCATCTCAGCCCAATCCCTGCCTCACGAACTGTGAGCTCTTGTTCATCTGAACAAAAAATGTGAAAGTTAAGTAATGAGTGAGTACCTCAGATGTATGCTGTTAATAGTTGTAAATGTTCGGAAAATGTCTCTGACTTCAGAACTAAGGATGAGCTAGTCTGCCTCGCTTTGGAACCAAAAGGACATGGGGCTAGCACTGATTTTCTGGCCAGATTTGTTCTCATCCCAGCGTCCCTCAGCATCAGTTCAGGAAATTAACAGACTGACCACTGGATCAACAGGTCACCCACCAGCAGTCGACCCCGCGAGGCTTCCTGCCTACCTAGTGCTGTGTGCTGGTCACTGCGTGAGGTCCTTCATAGGGTGGAATTGGAAGGAGAAAGCCGACTGGATTCAGGTTTATGGCTAGCTACCTAATGAAAATTTTTCTGAGCCAGGTGCAGTGGTGGATGCGTACATCCCAGCACTTGAAGACATGCCGGGAGTGCCTGGCAGATGAAAACTAGACATACGGGCCACACACTTGGTGTCCATAGCCCTAGCGCTTACTGTAGCTCTCCAGCTACCTGGTGGTTGTGACCTTTGGCGGGTCTTTAGTTTCTACCAGACTTAGTTGTACCATTTGTAGAAAGCAAATTCTTTTTGCATTTATTTTCCTTATAGCATCACGTGATGTGATGATCAAATTCTATGATCATTTGCTGTAACCATGCGTCCTTATCCCCAAAAACCTGCGGTCACTGTAGGGCCAGGACTGTGTCCTGTCTGTCCTCGGGCCCTTCTGGCCACCTGCTGGCAGAAGGGCCGTGACTGACGCACTTTCTCCACTAGCCTCTTCTGTTCTCCGCAGGACTTCCTCATGGAGACATTTATCATGTTTAAGGATCTGATTGGGAAGAACGTCTACGCCAAAGACTGGATGGTCATGAACATGACGCAGAGCAGGTGTGGGAGCGCGGGCCGGCCCAGGGGCCCAGACGCTGAGCGCCGCGCTCTGCTGCGTGCACTTTGGGGGGTGCTGGCAGGACTTGAACTCTGTGCTTCAGGCCCACGCTCTGTAAAGCGAGGGGTTCCCCACTCCCATGTGCTTGCGGCAGGCGCCCACGGTCTGCATCTTACCTGGGTCTTGGGCTTGTCCTTCCCAGCAATCCGGCCTCTTCCGTCTGATCTCTCTCCTCCCACCCCCACACTGGTCCCCTGTATCTTCTTTTGGCAACTGCACGTGGTCATGACCTTCAGGGCTGTCCCCCTCTCCCAGCCTTCCCTCCCATGACCCCCCCAGGGTTACCTGTGCTCCAAGCAAATGAGCTCCATCCCCAAACACACATAGCCTCCGCTCTCTTCATGTGGCTGCTTCTATCTGCAGCGCCTTCCCACGGTCTCTGGCTGTCCACCTTTGTCCTGTCCCCTCAGCCCCTTCTCAGTGTCCTCTCCGGTAGAAGCTTTTCTACTCCTGTGTTCCACCCCAACTTTTCCAGATGTCATTGAGATCCTCTCATAAAATTCTTTTCACGTTCTCTGTTAGATGATGGTTATGTACAAGTCTAGATTTCCCCCACCAGGGTGTAACCTTCTTAAAACCAGCTTCCGTCTGAGCTCGCCTCACCATTACTGGCCCATAGCTATTGCTTGCTGAACAGAGTGAAGTAAAACAAACGTATTTCATGTGAAAGGGGCTGGAGTTTTCGTACTGAGCCAAACCTCGCAAATCATTATTATACGCAGCGCTGTAAAAAACGTCAGAATCCTTAGATACTCAGATCGGAGAGTCGCTGCTGCAGAGTGAGCGCTCCCTGAGGCTCCGCCAGCCTGTTCAGTGTCAGCTCCATGCTGCACGGAGCTCGGTGGTGCTGTGGTCCGGGCACTTTGCCAGCCAGTTCAAGAAGCACAATGCCTGGGCTGGTTTTGGCAGACTGCTCTGTGTACTGATGGAGAACGTGTGGTCTTTCCTGGCCAGGCCTTAATTTGCTTGTTTTTTAATTTTTCCTACAGCAAGGGTTGAACCCGAGGCCTTTAGGCTAAGCTGCAGCATTATTCCTTTATGGATTTCGTTATTTTAAACTAAATTGGCTGGGCTGGGCTTGAACGTCTGATCCTCCTGCTCCAGCCTCTCAGAACGCTGGTATTGCAGGCGTGAACACTGGCAAGCTTGGGCTCTTTCTTTTTTTGGTGCCAGGGATTGAACTCAGGATCTTGGGCTTGCCAGGGAAGTGCTTATGCTGCTAAACTCTCTCCCCAGCCTCCTTGGTTTCATTTCTAACATGGTCAGGGAGGTGAGCTGTCTCCAGGGCTGCAGAGTACCCAGCTCTACCAAGTGCTTTCATCCCCAGGGTTTTTCTCCGTGCCGTCAACCAGTTTGCTGAGGTTCTCACAAGATCCTTCATGGACCAGGCAAGCTTTGAACTTCAGGTGAGTGTACAACCCACCCAGAGGTTCCTGGGTTTCTAGGCTGGAGCAAAAGAACTTTCCACTTAGAGAAGAATTGCCTCAGACCTCATCACTGTCAAATAAAAAGCTTTTCCTAGGGCCAGCCAGATAGGTCAGTGGCTTAAAGCGCCTGCTTAGGCAGGTTCAGCAGTCGGGGTTCAATCCCCAGCATGCTGTGCTGGCCCCACCTCTGGGGTGGCTGAGACAGTGACTGAGACTGGGCATGGTGGCGCGCACCTGGAATCCCAGTGCTTGGGAGGCTGAAAACAGGAGGATCACTGCGAGTCTGATCTTTGTAGTAAGATTTTGTAGACCTTGTAGTAAATACATTGAAAATCAATAAATAATTAAGCTTTTCCTATATTTTCTCATGTCCTATAGCATACATTCCTGTCGTGTCATCCTCCAAGCAAAATAAGGCTTTTTCTTCTTTCTTTCAAATAACACACAAAAAGAACATAAAGCAGAAAATGTAACTAAGATAAGCAAAAATAAGAAATCTGAAACCAGTTTCAGTGGGGTACGCCTGGAACCTCAGCTACTCAGGAGGCTGAGGCAGGAAGGTTGCAAGTTCAAGATCGGCCTGGGCAACTTAGTGAGACCTTGTCTCCAAAACTACTCTAAAAATGGCTGAGGGTGTGGCTCGGCCGCAGAGCGTTGGCCTGGCACGTGCAGAGCCATGGATTTGGGTCTTGGTACTGCAAAAATAACAATGAAATAATAATAATATCAAAAGTACAAATATGCCCATCTCCCTTCTTTGCAGTATGGATGTCCCTTGACCAGCAGGAGATGGCTGAAACCACAGATTAAAGTTCTAATTTACAAATCTGACACAATTAGAGCTTAAAAATAACTGATAATGAACTAGAATAACTATAATATAGTCTAGTAAAAATCTAATGAATGTGGTCTTCCTTGAAAGAATCAACATAAAGACTGGCATGTTCAGACCATGGTTGACTGCAAATAACTGAAACCTCAGAGAACTAGACCACCTAGGAGGGGGTACAGCAGTAGTCACATACTCTGCTCTTAGTATTTGGGGGTTGATACTGCGTATATTTACATAAATACTCAAACATGTATGCCTACACCTAGGCCCATGTATGGTTATTGCTTCTACCTACAAATGGTCCTGTGCTCAAAAGCAGTTCCTGTGCGTGCTATATGAGAGGCCAGTGTACCACTAGCTCCACCTTCTTTCCATCCCTCCCTCCCCCTCCTCCCCTCCCTCTCTCTCCCCCTCCCTCCTTCCCTCCCTCCTTTCCTTCCTCTCTCCCTCTTCCCCCTTCCCTCCCTCTCTCCTTTCTTCCCCCCTTTCTCCTTCTATCCCTCCCTCCCCCTCCCTCTCTCTCCTCCTCCCTCCCTTCTCCTCCCTCCCTCTCCCCTCCCTCCTTCCCTCCCTCCTTTCCTTCCTCTCTCCTCCCTCTTCCCCCTTCCCTCCCTCTCTCCTTTCTTCCCCCCCTTTCTCCTTCCCTCCCTCCCTCCCACAAATATTAAGAGTATTTCCATGTACGAGATGCTATTCTAGTTCCCGTGAAGACGTATCAGGTCCCTATTTTTGCAGCGCTCATATGCCACCGTGTGTTTTGTTCATGCTGCGCTTTCTCTGCCATGTGCCTTTGCATCTGCAGAACCTTTAAACTGGCCAGTCCTGAGTAAAGGATCCAGTATTCACATACATGTTTATTTAGAGAGAGTTGTATATGTGTGTATATATGTGTGTGTGTATGTATGTATGTATGCACCAAAATAGAGTTGAGCCGTGTAATTCTGTGGTAACTTGTTCATCTACTTTTTTTTTCTATAGCCTATGATTTTTTTTTTTTTTTAATGGTGCTAAATATTTTCACAGGATTTTTTTTTTTTTCATTTTGTTTTTTGTTTTGTGGTACTGGGGATTGAACTCATGACCCTGAGCTTTCCATGCAGGTGCTTAGTCTACTGAACTATCTCCCCAGCCCTTCCACAGTATTTTTAATTGGGAATGCAGTCCCTTACATGGCTGGACCATGATTTATTTTACCAAATTCTTCTTAAGAACATTTTGATAATTTTCATTTTTCTGTTACATTAAATAGTACTGTGATGACCTTCCTTGTTCTAAATTTTTTTAATTAGCCACAGTTAACTTTATAGGGCAAGGTTTTGGAAGTCTTTACTAGTTCAAAAGTTTGGCAGAATGCTAGGGCCTTAAATACGTATTGCCAAACCACCCACTATAAATAGGTACACGTCTTGGCAGCAGTTTTTCTTGATCCCAGGAGAAAAGAAAAATGTAATGTTTGAATTTTCAAAAAGCTTAATGTTGAGACCCTAAATTCAGGACTGAGTCATTGAAACCCGAGAAAGAACAAAAAGTCCTGTGGATTTTATTTTGTTTTTTTCATGAGTCCCCAGTTAATGTCTTTCTACCATGTGGCTCTGTTTTGTTATGACTTACTGATGTTATTTTCCTTTTCTTTTTGCCCACTCAATTCATTTTAAACAGCTCTGGAACAATTACTTCCATTTGGCAGTAGCATTTCTCACCCATGAGTCCCTTCAGCTCGAAACCTTCTCCCAAGCCAAACGCAACAAAATTGTGAAAAAGTAAGTGTCCTTTTAAACTCGCTTAGGATTGGGAAGGTGATTTATCTGTTTATATTCAGAGTGATGTGTTTGGTGGGGATGAAATGACCATTCAATAAATGTCCATGTTGTCAGCGTAGTAGGTCTTGCTCACTTCATAGACCTAAAATTCCCTCAAAGTTCCATCCTTCTTCCCATCAGCCATCCTGTGCTGTTCTAAGCTACCTGGGAGGCACAGGTCAGCCCCCTGTGCCAGGAACACCTGCCATCTGCTGGCAGTTCTTGCAAATTGCAGGCTTAGAGCCTCCCCAGCAAAGTGGGCTCCTTTGGTGCATGGTCATGTCTACCAAAAAGCTAAATTCCTACAGAATCTACAGATGCTCTCCACGTTTCCTGTCTTGGAATTCAAAACAGAATGATGTGCAAGACTAAGGAGAGGTTAAGGAGTGCATTCCATAGTGTTCCCCCAGGTCTGTTTTGGAATTAAGCGAAATTTTCAAATACGGTCCTAAATATGGTTCTGGCTTTTAAAGACATTTAAAAAGAATTTGAAAAAGAAAAAAAATCCTGTTTGGGGCACTTGTGCAGGAAGAGAGTGGTGACCACAGGCCATGTGCGAGAGCCTGATTTAGGGTGTATCGGGAGCATTTCCAGTATCCATTTTTGACACTTACATTCCATTTGCTCAAAGGAATCCAGCCCCGTGTGTGGTATGTGGTACGGGTCAGACTCGGGCATGAGAATCCGTAAGAGGCTTTTCAAGCAGCTTTGTTTTACCTCCAGCCAAAAGTCATTGCCTCCTGGCCCTGTGTTTCTTCACGAAGGCAATGCTGATGAAGAACCTTTGTTAGACAGTATTTTCCTAATCACTCCCCCACGAAATTTCAGCACCACAGATAAACTCTGTATCTGTTGATGTGCTGCATCAACATGAATTATCTCCATGCTCCATGAAATCTCTGTGCTGCCTACCTACATAAGGACAGCCAGGCCCGGTGGTCCCTGCCTGTGATATCAACATTCTGAGAGGCTGACGTAGGAGAACTGAACCAGCCCGGACAACTTACTGACTCAGTGAAACTTTGTCTCAAAATAGAACATAAGAATTAGGGACATGGCTCAGTGCAAAGGCCCCGAGCTCCGTCCCCAGTACTGTGAATGAATGAGTGAATGAACATACAAATGGATGAGTAAAGAATAAGAAGCAGTAAGGCTTACTTTTGCCTGCAAGGACCAGTTTCATGCCTGTGGAGGGTATGGCGCCCATTGGGAGCACATGGACTAGTGCAGTGGTAGCAGAGCTGCAGTACATATATCACAGCTGGCACTTTGTCATCATCGAAAGTTCTAGAAGTTTGCCATCACTAGGCTAGAGATTTCTGGCATGAGCACTTCGAAAACCAGGCTGGTGTGGGTGTGTATTTCCCAAGTGTGGGTTCCGAATGCCACCCTGCACGTTGGCCAGAGGGCTCATTACGTAGAAGCAGCCCCTCGCTCACCTTCTTTTCCTCAGGGCTTCACTCTTCTTTCATCATTAAACTCGTCTTCTCAGTTATTTCTCAGCATTTCCATTTGGTCACTTCTGCTGCTGAAGATGCTGGTTGAAGCTCATTTAAGTCCTGGCCTCGTTTCCTCAGTGCTTCTGTCTCACGCAGGACCCTGAGGGCAGCGGGCTGCTTTCACTGCCCCATCGTGCGCTTGGTTCTCCATCTCTGCGAGTTCTGCATGTTCTACTAACAAACAGATCAAACATCTTCGGGGGGGAAATTATACATCTGTACTTGATACGTAGGCTTTTCTTTCTTCACATTGTTCCCGGATTGATCCGGTATCACAAGCAGTGCCATTGCATTTGTACGCTCAAGGTGTTTTAGATAGGCTAGAGATTATTCAGAGCAAAGGGGAAGATGTGCGGGTGATGGGCAGGTCCTGCGCTGTGTTACAAACAGGATGCAGAACCTGCAGATTAGGGGATTACGGAGAGTCCTAGAACCAATCCCCTGCCGACACCCAGGAACCGCTGTATGGCATCCACCTTGTTTCCACTGAAAACCCTTTTCTTGGTTTATGGTCTTCTTCCTAGATACGGGGACATGAGAAAGGAAATCGGCTTTAGGATCCGGGACATGTGGTATAACCTGGGTGAGTGTCGGCGCCTTGAGCAGGCCCCAGCATCCCACAGTGACTAGTTCACGTAACTCCGAGACTTACTTGGTCATGTATCTGTAAGTAAAAGTTGATTCATGGGTTCTGCACTCTTGTCTCAACTGGAACATTGACAATAGACTGTTGTCACGGCATCCACGCGTTGTCAGAACACTATCCCCTCGCTTCTCAATTGAGGCAGTTTACCCACAGAAGCCCTTTCTTTTCCTATGGACTCTGTGGTGGAAGATTGCAACGCTCTTGTGAGTGGGAAGTGAATTTTAAATATTCTCACTTACTTTCATTTCAGGTCCCCACAAAATCAAGTTCATCCCATCCATGGTGGGTCCTATTCTGGAGGTCACTCTGACCCCAGAAGTAGAGCTCCGGAAAGCCACCATCCCCATTTTCTTTGACATGATGCAGTGTGAGTTCAATTTCAGTGGAAATGGCAACTTCCATATGGTAAGGAGCAGCGGGCTCTGGGAGCTGACTAACGCGTGTGCGCCAGCTCTTCCTTATTGTCTTTCTGTACGGAGAAGCAGTAGCCTGCAAATGCAAATTCAAGTCAACGCAGACACTCCTTTTTGTATTTCATTTTGTAAATCAGTTAGAGATGGCATCAGACGTCCAGGCCCAGAGCCGAGAGCCGTCTTTTCGCTCCGTGTGTTTCTGCGGCGGCACTGTCCCTGCTGCAGGCTGACTGTGTGCTGTTGATCCTCCTGTGTGCTGCGGCGCAGCAGTGAACCGAGAGCATGAACGCGTGGCTGACGGAGGGGTGTAGTGCATCCAGCTCCCATCCTTCGCTTGCCAGCTTTGAGGGCTTCAGTTTACCAACTTCTCTCTGTTGCCCAATGACCTTTGTACAAAGGGCGTTAATACCGAGATCTTTTTGTAGCTATGAAGCTCAGCAAAAGCAGTCTTAGTACTAAGACCAAGAACAAAAAAAAGAGAGAAAATGAAATCATGAAGCTATTTTTATATGCATAGTTGTAACGGAAAGTAACGTTTTGGGTTTGTGGTTGTTGCATTGTTATATTTTTGCAAGAGTCACACAGACTGCTGCTGAGTGTTTGACAGGGTCTTGGCGTGCTAGCCTTGGGCCAGGAAGAGCGAGGTCCTCCCCACCTGTGTTGTAAACCATTCCCAAGTGGAGGGGTTGGGCTAGATCTCAAAGGATTGGACGTGTGTCCCTAGTGTCCCCTACTAAGGAAGCAGCACCCTCCTGTGAAATTTCTCATTCTGCTTTCAGTTTGAAAATGAGTTGATCACAAAGCTGGACCAGGAGGTGGAAGGAGGCCGAGGAGATGAGCAGTACAAGGTTCTTCTGGAGAAGCTGTGAGTGTCCCAGGGACAGATCCTCGTGTGGGTGGTGTCGCCGAGCAGCAGGCAGGGCAGGGCCTCTGCTGCCTGTGTGGCAGTCAGGCAGCCTCAGGATCCTGTGTCCTCGCCGGGGCCGACAGGATTTGCAGCCCCCGCTACTGACACTGTTGAGCTGTGAGTCAAACGCCTGTGTTTTCCTGGCCACCAGGCCCTGGTGGACTGAGCAGATGGAGGAGAGGAGGAGACGTTCAGCGCAGTGGCACATTGCCCAGTCTTTGAATTTTTGAACTCCAGCAAGAGTGTTAGCACCTCTAATTATGGCTTCAAAGCAACCATTTAAAGGAAAAACATTTCAAGATCCACCTTACATTTAAAAATACTTCATGTCCCATAAAAGACCTCTATGAACAAAGCGATTCTGTCCCCTGCCAGCTTGCTCTTCCCACTGCCTGTCCCTCACCCCTTCTCTGAGCACATCCACTCCTTCCTCTGAGCTCACGGTCACCTCTGTCTCGCTGCATTCCACCCTGTCCATACACGTTCCCCTCCTCCCTCTTGCCCTCTCTGTTCTCTTCTGCGCATGTCCCAGAATGGTAAAAGAAGTGTCAGTGCTTTCAGCCTCGCTGGACGTTGGTGCTGAGAGTGTGCTGGCTCTGGTGTCCTCCCCACAGGTATCCGATTTTGCGTCCAGTGATTCAGTCTACCCAGCACCTGCTTTTGTTCTATCCAGGAGAATATTTTATTTTTAATGTCAAATGATAAAAATGATTAAAATGATCAAATAAATAATTTGATAAGCACGATCCAGTGATAAAAATGAGCTGATACATCAGCATAACACACTGCAGAGTTCATGCTTTAAAACATTGGGCCAGAGAGATGGCTCAGTGGAATAAGTGCTTCCCTGGCAAGCACAAAGGCCTGAGTTCAATCCCCGGTTCTGCAAAAAAAAATTAAAAAAAAAAAACAAACAAACAAACATAGTGGTGACACTGTTGCTATTATTATTTCCAAATCGTCCACCATTCCCTGGGCATGTAGGAAACCTGCGCTCGATCTGTTGTGTTCTCGGGACTTTCACAGTATTGACCAGCTGCATCCTCTGAGTATGCACGTGGTTCTTTCTGTTTTCACCTATTTTGTGAACTAGGCTGAGCATGAGGCCAGGGACCAGCACTCTACCTAGTCAGGACAGTGGAACTGATGGATAGCTTAGGTTTGAGGGAGCGAGAAGTCTTTCTGATTTCGTTTTTCATGACGTTAAGCCCTTTGGGGGATGATTTTGTCCTGCTTGACCTTCCACTCTCCAGTTTATGATGCTAAGCCACCCCGATGCCACACAGAACAGCGAAACAACTTACATGTGTATGGAAACACACGCCATATTCACACATGATGAATCCCTCATTTCTAAAAACTGCTACAGCTTAGTTTTCATGTAAAAAATCTTCATTTTTTTCCTAGCTTTTTGGGATCACTGGTTCAGAAAAGCATGATTATTCAAGTTGCCAAGGCTAAGAATAACCCTGCAGCCTGCACTAGTTCTTTGGACCCATTTCTTTCTCTTCTGCTTTCTTCTTCTCAAGTTCTCTTTAACCATCCCCCTAAGATGCTGTAGTACTCTGCTCCGCAAACTCCTTGTGTATCAGCCCGAGGTCAGAGAATTGGACCCCAAGCGTAGCCCCAGTCTGCTGTTTACAACTCTGCATTTCTACCTTTTAAAAAAGTCTTTTCTTGAAGAGCCACCTGTCTTAATGTCCACCAGTTTCCTTGGGGCTCTCTCTCTCTACCAGCCCGAGGCATCCCAGAATGCCCATGAGATGCCAGGCTAGGGAAAGATTGTCTCACACAGCTGACTGCAGTAGCCAATCAGCATCAGTGAGCCTTTAGACAAAAGTCCTTGTTTCTGTGATGTCCAGTGAAAGACCCACAGGCACAAACTGACCTTCCCAGAAGGCCGTGGGGGGCTGGGAGCCGAGCCAAGTGCTAATGAAGTGTAGCTGTGGCAGGAGTAGAGGCCCAACCAAGGGAAGGTACCAGGACGGGGTGGGGCGCAGCAAAGTCTGGGCACGTCCACTCAGCCGACATCCTCTGTCACTGACTCCTGCCACCTGCTGCGAGGTTTTGTCGGTGCTCACAAATGTTCTAAAAGGACAGGGTAGAAACTGGGCATTTGTCTCTACCACAACCCCCTCCAGGCTTCTAGAACATTGCCGGAAACATAAGTACCTCTCTGGCTCCGGGGAAGTCTTTGCCTTCCTGGTCAGCAGCCTCTTGGAGCACCTGTTGGACTACAGAACCATCATCATGCAGGACGAGAGCAAAGAGAACCGCATGAGCTGCACCGTGAATGTGCTGGTAGGTGTCACCCCAGGAAGGGAGGAGGGTGCTGCGCGGCTGCCATGCTGCCTGTGGCGCTGGGCCAGGGCCATCTCCCGGTGCACAGGTTCGCTGGGTCACCTTCATGGATACGTCTGACCTGCCAAATCATAGAGCCGTGGCTGAGTCAGCTTTGGGCTCCCAGAACCTAGCAGGTGCAGGCCTTGAATATAAATTTGGACACAAAACACGCAGCATAAGCACCGAATTCACCCCTTCTAAAGACCATCCTCCACCTGCTTCTCTGTTTTACTAATAATGTTGTGGTTGCTTTACTGCTAGAATTGGAAGAGATGGACAGAATCCCTGTAGCACAAAAAGTTAGTCTGCAGCATCCTCACGAAGGTAGAACTCTTTGGTCTTGCCTTGCCTCGGCCTGTGTTACCCAGCACTGCAGACCTCCAAGGCTTAGGTGGCTGAGGACACCTCGGCTGACTGTAAACTAAGAAATTACTACCTTCCTGATTCTCTGAGAAAACAGTGTATAAGGCACCTTCAGGGTGAGATTGCAGTCTGTTCACTCAGGTTTTCATGTTTCTGGAAGCATGGTCCTTTAAGAAAGTTCTCTAATTTACCTTCTTTATGAGTTGCCTTGCCCTACAGAATTTAGTAAACGAAATGATGAGCTCTTTGGAAAACACATCATTGAAAAGCCATTTTTTGTTAACTAGTTTAAATTTACATTGGTATTTTATGATCTTTATTTTTTGGCAGAATTTTTATAAAGAAAAGAAGCGAGAAGACATATACATCAGGTAAGCTGAAGGAAACTAAATGCTTCAGCTTTTTGTGTCATGGTTTTGTGATCAACGACACACACCTTGCCGCAACACCTCGCTTGCTGCTTGGGAGCCCCATTTCTCCACAAGACTGAACTCTCCCAGGAGGCAACACAAGCACCTGTGAGGGAGTCAGGAGTGGGCCTGTTAGGCTTGGAGGAGAGAGACTTCTGCCGGGCAGGGAGGGAGCAGGCAGTAGAGTTCACCTGCCTTGGAGGCTTTGCCTGGGGCCCTGAGTCCCCAAGAGGAAACATTGGTGCGTAAATCACGCGTGCTCTGGGGCAAGATTCCATAATGTTGGCCTTCTTCCCAAAGGAGAGGAAGACCTGAAAGGTAGTTAAGGGCTACTGACAGAAGGGAAGAAGAAAAAGAATAAATAGAGTAGGAAAGTCACAGGCAGAAAAGTGACTTAACAGGAATAAGAGATGGGAAGTGACCAGCTCCTTTGCCAAGACAAAGTGTTCTTGTGGTAGAGGGGAAGGTGGAGCGGGAGCGGGAGCTGGGGCCTGAGCTGAATGCTAGCCCCACGTCTGTCCGGGCTGACGAAGTGCCACCTGTCTGCCCTTCCTATAGGTACCTGTACAAGCTTCGAGATCTGCACCGAGACTGCGAGAACTACACGGAAGCTGCCTATACTCTTCTCTTACATGCAGAGCTTCTGCAGGTAAGAGGGTCAGCGAAGCCTTTCTGGACAGAACGGAAGGTCACTGCCGATGTCCCGACCCTGTAGTGCCGTATGCTGAACATTTCATGAGGAGAAAGAACTTACGGAAGGGAAGTCCTTTATCTAAGGACATGTTTACACTTGATTTTAGCCAAGAAGCCAAGACGCGATCTAAGGACGTTTTTAATCCCTTCTGCATGGACACAGCTACTTTTCAGGCACAGGTTGGGGAAGTGTCATTTATCATTTATTTGAAAAGCCTTAGCAAGCACAGCACAGCACAGCTAGGAGATGTCTGGGAACTGACATTCTAATTAATGAAAGAAAATGCACATTGATTAATATATAAAGAGCTCTGTTAAAATGCAGCGAGGTGAATTACCAATAAAGTACCGTCCAAGTATCCTCCTATTTATGCTCACTCTTCAAGTAAAGTCGTATGGTGGCATGTATTTCCAGCGAGCCCTGACCGCCTCCTCTGCCTTTGGATTTATGCGTAAGCTTGTGTCATCAGTCTCTGAGCAGCTGGGGCTCACGCTTGTCACTAACAGAACCCTCCTTTCCCCGCCTGTGCCCCTCCCAGCCCACTCCCACTGCTTTCCCTCACTATGTCAACACTGTGGCGCCACCATCTGCTCCCTCGCCCTCCTGGGCATCTTTGATTCTTTCAGTCGCTGCCTTTCATATTCTCCATGAACAATTTAGGGGCTCCAGCCTCCCCTGGAATGTTCCACTACTCCGCCCACTTTTCTTTTATCTACTTGCTGCCCCCTGGCCTGAGCCACCATCATGTCTCACTCGTGTACTTTAGTGGCCTCTTCTGAAGCATCTTGGTCTCCATTCTTATACCCAGCATTTAATTTTCTGCTACAGTTGAATTAACTGATTGTTTTACGGTGCTAGGAATTGAACCAAGGGCCTCAAGTGTACCACACAAGCATTCTTCCACTGAGCTATGATTTTATTTTATCCTAATATGTATTGATCCTTCTGTTTGCAGCCTTCCCAACTCTGGGATTATAGGCGTGCACTATAGTGGCCAGCTCAGCACACCCAGGGTGGGGATCGAACCCCAGTCCCTGCTCTTGCCTAAGCAGGCGCTTCGTATGCTGAGCTATCCCGCTGGTCCACTCTAATGAATGTTCTAAGCTAGGAAACAAAGGCATTCCCTGCCTCATACTTCCCAGAGGAAACTCACTGAAGTCCTACTCGAGATTGGGACTCTAGTGAGCTCACTATGTGTAGGTTAGTGAGTGGGGCCTGGTGATTGTGGATTTCACGGTAGGATGACTCTGAGGAGACCCTGGGACCTCAAACTGTAGGTCTTTTCCTGGGGGCTGTTGGAAAGTTAAACTCTCCCATCCTGATGTAAGGTGTGAGGTGCTGACAGAGCGTTCTTCCCAAATAGCTACTCGGCAGAGATGACATTCATTAGGCATAGTTCATGCTGCCTTGGTCCGGAGGTCCTAGCTTGTCACAGGTCCACTCCTGCACCTCTCAGTGATTACTTGCATGTCACCATGCTGGACCATAGGTATCTGCATGTTAGTTTTGCATAATCCTTGTGAGGCTGACGCTGGCTTATCTACTGCAGTTTTTTTCAGGCTGGGCATTTTCTATTCTGTGCGCTCATCTCATACCTGAGTCTGTTCCTTTTCAGAGCTGTTAGTTTTTGTTATCCAGCTACCTCCTCCCCGTACTGTATACAATAGTTTGTCAGTGAATAGCTTTGTGCTTTGAGAACACAACCACGGTTGCAAGCAGTGATAGGTTTCCCTCCTCCTCCCCGTATTTATAGTCCTAACGTTGTTTTCATCTGCTTGTGGCAGTGGTTCTGTCTTGACCCTAGTCATGTTGGTTACCAGTCTTCCTTTAATCTCTGTGAGCCTGAGAATGTCGTGTTTGGCCAGTTGGTACTGCACTTGTTTTAGTGCTAGTATATTGAGTGTGTATGTGTGTAATCTTTTCATTTAGTAAAGAATTTAAATTACAACATAGTTGAGTCAAATATATATGCATATAGACACATATACATGTATGTCACTGTTTTTTGTCATACATATTAGGTGCACTACTCTTTTAATGAATGAATTTGATGCACTAATTGCTAATGTTTCTTTGTTCCTTTTTAGTGGTCCGACAAGCCCTGTATGCCCCATTTGCTTCAGAGGGACACGTACTATGTTTACACCCAGCAAGAGCTGAAAGAGAAATTATACCAAGAAATCATATCATATTTTGACAAAGGCAAAGTGAGTGTTGGCTTGTTTTGGTACTCCTAGAAAGAAATGTGACTGTAATCAGTGCAGTTCTGAAGCTCATCACCCAGAGTTGGTGCCGCATTCACAGGTCTTGCTTTTTCTTTTTCCTTTATCCTTTTTGGTGATGAGGACCAAACCCAGGGTTTGTAGTTTCCTAGACAAGCATAATCCCCAGCCCTGAGTCACAAGCTAAATGAACCGTCCCCATGAAAACCTGCCTCACTTTTTTTTTGCGGCCCCGGGGATTGAACTCAGGCCCTTGTGCTTGCCAGGGAGGCCATCTATTCTACTGAGCCATCTCCCAGGCCCCCATATCCCTTTTGATGAGGTTCCCAGACCATCCACATTTCTGACCAATGGGCTATAAATTTGGGGGTGCCCATGATCCCCAAGTAAGTAACAGAACTCAGAAAAGTGCTCTGTGTAATGATTACATTCTATAATAAGGGGCTTACACCAGTACCAGCCAGAGGAAGAGACATCTAGGGCCAGGTCTAGCAGGTTCACAGACAGAGGTCTTGTTTCTGTCTTTTGAACTCAGGGCACATCACCTTGGCAACTGACCTCCTCACTAGGATGGTGGCTTGTGCCTGTGGTCTCAGCTACACAGGAGGCTGAGGCAGGAATATCTCTTGAGGTCAGGAGTAGGAGAGTAGCTGGGGCAACACAGACCTTCAACTAAAAAAAAATGTATTTGCCAATCAGGAAGCTCACCTGAGCCTCCGTAAATAGAAATGTCCACTGCATAGACTGATTGATTGAGTTCCTGGCTAATGATTGAACTGAGTCTCCAAGCCCCTCTCTTCCCTAGAGTAGGGCTAATAACACAGGGCTGGAACCTGCCACTTCCTTCCTACCTGGTTGGTGTTTCTGGCCAAGCCAGCCCACTCCCTGAGACTATTAGCATAAATGTAGGCGGGGCCTTCCTAGTCACCTTATTAGCATAGAGTCTGGCGTGGTGTGGTTTAAGGGGCCAATCAGCAATAGACATTCCTATCCCTGGGTGAATTCCAAGGGCTTCTTTTCTGAACTCACCAATTGTTTAATATTCAACAGTGACTCATTGACTTTTTGTCATATGCTTGTGCATCTTTGAACTTGAATATTTTCCATGAGTGAGAATAAGAATACATACTGGATTCTGAAAGGTCATGAATATTCTTCCAATGAGGACACTTTAATAGTGAAGAATAGAAGGGGCAGCCCATGTTTTCATAACTGTAATTTTCTTTTCAATTTTGCTGGGCACCAGGAGCATCAGTTGCTATGTATCCTCAGAAGATGGTTGATAGAAATGTGGCACACGCCTCATTCACAGGTCGCCCTGGTGTGACGCTAGAGGTTGGAGGTAACAGATTTAAATGGTTACAGGGGCAGGAAGGTGAACTAAACATAGAACAGGGCCAGGACGTGGTAGAATCTGTGAAAGTGTGTCCAGTGGAAAGGCTTGGGAATTAAAAATGGAAGAACAGAAGTTAGGGGACGATTGGGAGAAAAGAAAGATGTATTTTGCTAGCCAAACAAATCTCAAGTTCAGCCTTGCTAGTTCCTGTGTCCCAGTCTTTATGTCTGTATTCTTAGTAAAATCTAGTTAAAGTACGAATAGTCAATAAGCTAAATACTATCTGTTCTATATGTAAGGAATTGAGGCCTAGCTAGTAGGATATATTTGCTGAAGCATTTTAGTTCTTGAGCACTTTGTCCTCTTAAAAAATTACTGAGGATCCCAAAGCATGATTGTTCCTGTGGGTTCTATCTACTGATATTTGTACTCTTTGAAATAAAAGCAGAGCAATATAAATATTTACTTGCTGGTTCCTTGAACAGTGACAACGCTGCTACCTGTTAACATAGAGCATCAGTATTTAGGAAGCTGCTGTATTTACCAGAGAATGCCTGAGCTCAGTGGCACTCATTTCGCCAAGCTTTGGTTAGTGGAAGCGACAGGATGCAGGTACCTGCCTCAGCGTTCCTTCCGCTGTGGTGTCATACGTTGTGTGGCCTCTGGGCTAAGCCTGGGAAAAGATAATAGAGCATTATTAATAGTATGATTACAGTAAGCGCTGTTGACCTCATGGGCACCCTGATTGGAAGCCCCTTAGGCCTCAGGCACTCGGGATGGCAGGAGGGATGGGGTGGTAGTGCTCAGACTGTAGCATCCTTGTGGCTTCGGGAAAGAAAGATTTTGTCCACACAAAGGCTGAAGTGTGTCAAGAAAACCCTCGGACCTTTAGCCCACCTGACCACTGACGTTAGCCGGGTGATGGCCAGTGACACCAGCACTGGCTTGGTGACTGCTCTTTCCGCTGAGTCTCACCCTGCTTTCCTATCTCTGAAGATGTGGGAGAAGGCCATCAAACTGAGCAAGGAGCTGGCTGAGACCTACGAGAGCAAGGTATTCGACTACGAGGGCCTCGGCAGCCTGCTGGTGAGTGGGCTGGCAGGGCTGCCGGGTGGGTGCTTGTGGAAATGCTCTGTGGTGGGTGAAGGGAGTCCTCTTCCTCATGCTCCTCTGGATGCAGAATTAGCTTGCTTGACATTAACCAAGTGTGGCCTCAAAGTTCTGATTACTGGGCTCCAGATTCGCTCCCCAGGAAGGCTTAGGAATGGGGGGCAGTGCTGCCTCCAGGGGAGGGGAAGCACCAGACCCCACAGAACAGGATGGCTCTCTCCACACCCCCTGCAGCACCCTCCTTCCCAGGGTGCTGGTTTTCCTATGGATCCTCTGCATTCCTTTTTTAAATTAATTTATTTTTTTTATTGAGAAGTAAATATGAATGAGACAGTTTCACAGCTGATTAATAGGACACAGTTTTGATAGTCAATACACTGTACATTGTTATCTTCTTAGTGGTTATCCATAGTACAAGAAGCAGACAGGATATTCTGTCCAAACACTGTTAGTACACCTCTTTCTTCTCATTGAGTTAAGCAAAAGTAGCTGTAAATTTATCCTAACTATTTTGTATATATATAAACACAAAATGATCTTTCCTTTGTATCCTTTTTTTTTTTTTTTTTTTTTTTTTTTTGGTCTTGTCAGAGGTGAATATTCCGTTGGCATCTAAATACTGTAGGTGTCTAAATTCAACTAAACAATCCAACACTGTCTAGCAGTCTATAATAGTAGTGGGTTATCTTCAGAAGTTATTGACTTGAGCCTTTTACAGCTCATCGTATTAATATGGCTTTACTTTATATACCTCATTTTTATACTTTTCTGCTGGATGGTTAAGATCAAGATATAGCAAGACCTTTATAACAAGAAATGTAACTTTTGTATCTGATAAGGTCAGCCAAGTACTCTCAGGATTTATCCTATAGCCCTGTACCACCTTTTGTACATTCTTATGTCAGTGTCTGACCTGAGGATGAGTCACGGCCATTGCTTGACCAATTTGCTCTCTGTGAAAGCTTGAGAAAATGTTTTTTCTCTCCATGTGACTCTCCCCAGGCACACTATACATCATTGATCACATTCCTCTGTGGCTCCATAATCTTCTTGATTAGAAAATTTGGAGCACAGCTGAGTTACATGTTGTTACAGTACAGGTTCTCCTATGTCCTGAGTCTTCACTGACCTTGAAAGGCTAGGGCCAAAATGTTGGCTAACCATGTAGCCCTTCCTTTTCTCCAATTTTGATCTGCTAACTTAGTTTGTTAACCCTCCAGAAGAGAAGCTAATTATTAACCTGCAATATATGCAGTTCGGTTTACCCTATCTGTCAAAATGTCAAACATTTTGGCATATCCTGGAACAGGTATTTTCCATCAGGTATTGATATGTTGAACTTTAAGTCCTTGTAGAATATGAAGGAAAAATAATTATATAAAAGTAGAAATAAGCATGTACATACTTTTACAAAGAAATTTAGAAACCTAACCATATACGAAATTATAAGTCCTTATATTAGGGAGACAATACAATATTTACACAAATGGGTCTGGTTTATTTCACTAATAAGTATATCTTCAAGGGGCATCCACTTAAATATGAAGGCTTCAAGTTTATCATTCTTTGTAGCTGAGTAGTACTCCATTATATAAAAGTACCACATCTTTTTCAACCATTCCACATGTGACGGGCAGATCCTCTGCATTCCTAGCTCACCTCCTCCTCACTCTCACACTTGCACCCACATTTCAGATGCTTTTAGACAGCTCTTGTTCTGACTTAGCAAGACCTTATCGCAGAATTTTATAATAGAAAAGGTGTTGGTTCAGTGCAAAGGCCCTGAGTTCAACCCCCAACAGTACATGGATGGAAGGATGGATGGATGGATGGATGGATGGATGGATG
>NW_004524612.1:11520175-11537223 GCF_000260255.1 Octodon degus
ATGGAAGGATGGATGCATGCACGTCTGTGGTGAGACACCCCCTTCTGTGACTCTCAGAAAGTACTTCTCAGCCCTATGGGGGCCCTGAACCCCTTCCCACAACTGTGAAGGCCACGTGCTGCCTCTGTCCCGAGGAGCACATCCGCACACAGCTTCCAAGGCAGCTGTGGGGTAATGGCCTTCTTATGTATGAACCTGGGATCCAAAACTTCCAGTCCCACAAAGCCTCACCTTGTGCCCTGGTGTTTTGTAAAGACCTTTTGTGTCTCTGGGTTACATGGGAAACAACAAAGCAGCCAGGCTGATGTTTTGCTTTGTTTTGTTTTTATAGCATCCTTTTAACCTCCCGGTGGAATGTCTTATTTTGTTTTCCAGAAAAAAAGAGCCTCATTTTATGAGAACATCATTAAGGCCATGAGGCCTCAGCCAGAATACTTCGCCGTGGGATACTATGGACAGGGCTTTCCTTCTTTCCTGCGGGTGAGGAGCCTGAGGGTGGTCTCCAGGGCCAGGAGGCCATGGGGTCTGCAGGAGGGAAGTCCCCAAATGGCCAAGCACTTTAGCAGCCCACCCCACCCCACCCCTGCTTTCGCCTTCGCCTTCACCTTCACCCTGGGAGAGCAACCCCGGACCTGGGAAAGCCAAGCCGCTTCCAGAGCCCTGGCCTGGTCACCCTGCAGCCGCAGGCCCACAACCTTCTGCCAGGTCTTTCATAAATTCCTTCCCGGGTGGAGTGAGGAAGGAGCCGCAGATCCAGCCCCGCTGCTGCTCAGGCTGGAGACAGGTGTGGACTGAGCTGCGGGGTTGCTTATTTTATTTCCAGCCAGAGCTACTTGGAAAGCAAACAGCCTGCCAATAATACACTTAAGTGCCTTCGCACAGCGAAAACAGTGTAACTGACAAGGACAGTGTTTCTCTTCTTCCTCAAATATTTCTGTGATGTAGGGCGTTATTGTTTAACAAACAGAATAACTGTGAACTTCTGCAAAAAATACGTATTTTAGATCTGAAGATGGTTTGAACAAACATTCTTCTTCCCCTTCCCCTAATTAAAGAAACAGTGATAAAGCCTTTGTGTTTATTCCCAGCAGTGCCCAGTGAGTACAGTTGGTTCATCATTCACTGAGTGTCTCCTGTGTATCTGCTCTGTGTCGGGCACATGGGAGACCCTAGAGATACCCTGCTGTTACAGTCAGCCCTCTCCTGGACTCTTAGATGGTAGGAGTGAGTAGGGAGGTGCTGAACAAATAATAAAATTTAAACTATAGCCCAGAATGGTATCCTGTGCCCTGAGGCCCTGTGACTAGGGAGCTGTGTGCCCACAGCTTCTTATAAACCATTACAGATGTTCAGGCAAGAGACAATAGGCTGGACTCGGGAGGTGGTAGTGGTGAATATAGGGTGAAGTGGAAAGAGTCAAGTGATGGAGGAACAGAGGAACAGGGTTTGATGTTTGGTGGGCTGTGTGGCTGAAGAAGAGGAGGTGTCATGGATGGTCCCTGGATTTCTGACCTGCACAGTTGGAGGGGCCGTAGAGCCAGCTACTAGCACAGCAGAACTGGTAAAGAACTGAGATGTGGATGAAACTTATTCATTGAATAAGTATTTCCCAAACTCCTGCTGTGGGCCTTGCTCCAGTACAGCCACGGAGGCCAAGCCTAAGACGAACCCAAATCCTGGAAGGCAAGCTTATATTGTAACTTGGGGCAGCTGCAATTGAGATGAATCCGTGACACCTAGACAGTGATGGCCTGGAACGCTGCCTTGTCTGATGTCTATGTGCCAGTGAGTGTGGTGGGAAACACTGGCCAGGGAAGGTGAAGAGAGACAGGCGTTAAGAATGGAACCGCAGTTTTAAATCGAGTGAACAGAAAGTTAGCAACATTGGAGCAAACCTGAACGTGTCCACCATGTGATACTGTCAGAGGATGAGCAAGGATCCATCCACACGGTGAGACCAGCAGATTCGGAAACGATAAGGCTGGAAAAGCAGGAGCGCGAGGGCACTGAGAGACTGAGGCCAGAAGGGTGTGGTACCGGGCTGCAGAGGGGCTCTCAGGCCGTGATGAGGGCTATGACAGTTGGTCCTCCAACACAGATTAACCATTGTGGATCTGGAACTTAAAGGATAGTTCCAGAGTAAGGCAGAAGTTGGCGGGTTGTTCACTGTTGACAACACCACCGCTGTTGTTGAGGTTGCCCAGGGAGCAAACAGTGGAAGAGCAAGGGGTCTGGAAGGGAGCCTCATGTAGCTGCCAGACCTAGTTTCGCCATTAATCTAATTGAGACAAGGGCAGCCGAGTATGCCTCTTGTTAGACTGACTTCTTGGGTCACATGGAATAACGAATGTGTAGGAGCCAATCAGAAAGCTGATTCAGAAAATTCAAAATTTGAAATAGTCTGAACTCTTCAGTGTCCTGTCGCTGCTTGGAAAGCTTCCAGTGTTGAGCTTTCTGGATCATGGCTTTTGGATGAGGGCTGCTTGGCCTGGACCCTGTGCCCTAAGGCAGTGCCAGCGAAAGTGCTGGTCCACGAACTGATGACAGGAAAGACGGGCCGCTCACACGTGAGATGGGTAGAGATGGGCCTCAGGTCCACATCCCTCAGATCACTCAGTGACTGTGGCATACGTGACTGGTGATCAGGAGGGGGGAAGGCAGCTTCCACATTTATCTAAATTCCTCAGTTTTATTTATTTTTTAATGTATTTAGTACAGGGCCTACAGGGTCTCACTGCACCAATCGGACTCCTAGTGATCCTTCCTGTTTTCAGCCTCCCAAGCACTGGGATTACAGGCACGCACTGCCACGCCCAGTCTCTAAGTTCCTCAGTGTATTTTTGTTTTTTGTGGTACTGGGGATTGAACTCAGGACCCTGTGCATGCCAGGCAAGCGCTTATTCTACTGGGCTATCTCTCCCCGGCCCCTTAGTTCTCAGTTTTAAAGAAGGATTTCTGAAGGCCAGGTGTGGTGACCTATACCTGTAATCTCGTAAATAAATGTACTCCTTTCATCAAGAAATATCTTAGGGGCTGGGGAGATGGCTCAGTGGAATAAGCGCTTCCCTGGCAAGCGCAAGGGCCTGAGTTCAATCCCCAGTTCCACAAAAAAAAATAAAAATAAAAATAAAAAAATAAAAAAAAATCTTACTGTGAAAAATGCCAGCTAAATGAACTGTGCGCCTGCTGATAGCATAGATTTAAAGTAGGACACAATAGAGCTAGGGAGATAGCGCGGCAGTATAAACTCCTGCCTGGCAAGCATGAGGATCCAGGTTTGATCCCTTGTACTGCATGCTGTGCCTGCCCCAGAACCCCAGGTGTGCTGAGCGAGCCATCAAAACCAGGCATAGTGGCGCAAGCACTGGGGAAGCTAGAGCAGAGGGATCACTATGAATCTGAGCTGCGTAGCAAGACCCTCTACCAAATAAAAGATTTATAAGTAAACAATAAACTAAGATGCAAGCTTCCTATTTCCTCACGCATCTGTACGGACTGTTGGCAGGCTGGCTACTGTTGTGGGGCCAGGCTGTGGAGAACACTGTGCCAAGTAATTCTTATGAATATAAAGCAACTAAAATTTACTACCTCAGATCTTGTCAGATGTGGTGCTGCTCTTGGGCATGTCACAGAGTCTCAGCTGGAGGATTGAGCTGTGGCTGGGCATACAGTGCCTTCCTCGGTGTCCAGAACTTGTGGTGGCTTCCCTCTTCATGGTTACTGAGTTCCCTTGTCTCCTACCTGCAGAATAAAATCTTCATCTACCGGGGAAAGGAGTATGAACGGCGAGAGGACTTCAGCCTGCGGTTGCTGACTCAGTTCCCCAGTGCCGAGAAGATGACCAGTACCACACCCCCTGGGGAAGACATCAAGACGTCCCCGAAGCAGTGCATCCTTGCTATGAGAAAGTGACCTGGAGGTCTTTATCCTGGGCAGCCCGACTAAGCCAGGGAAGCCAAGGGCCGAGAGTGCTGCTCCACAGGCACTGTGTCCTGCGTTCTCAGGAGTCAGCCTCGCAGCCGTGGAAAACCTTGGGGGCCTTCGTTTCCTTAGAGAAGAGATGAGGAGTAAATCTTTCATAAGAAGGGATGCAATTTTTAGCCAGATGGGAACCTTAAGGAAAGAATAGATTCCCAGTTCTAAAAGAGTTTGGGATTCTTTTACAGTCTTTGAGACAATGCATAATTATCCCTTGGCATCCTCCGGGGATTTGGTTCCGGTCCCCTCAGTCCTCAGTTTGGCTTCTAAAAGCTACAGATGCTAAATTGTATAAAATGGTGTAGTATTTGAATGTAACCTCTGTAATCTTCCCTTGTACTTTTAATTATCTGTTCATTGTAGTATCTAGAATCCCTCACACATTGCTAGTGCTATGTAAATAGTGCTTGCACTGTATCATTTTCGGAGTAAGAATGAAGGAAAAAAGTCTTCGTGTACAGCACAGACACCGTGTAATAAGGGGTATTCCTGATCCTCAGCTGGTTGACTCAGATACAGCACCTGGCTGTGGGGGCCCCGCTGCATCCGCACCTGTGATGTGACAGGGGGACAAGCTATTTCTGAGACTCATCCTTAGGTCAGAGAAGCCCATGCCCATGCTGAAGCCTGACTTGGTGGCCTCCCAGCCTTTGCTGTTCGGTTTTAATGATTCTGACCCTCCAGAGTCCTCCTCTGCCCAAGGGGAATGATGATAATATTCATCTTGCAGAGTTTTGTGGACACTGAGTGACAACAAATTCAGAACACCTAGTACAGTCCCCAGCAAGGCACTTGATGAACAGATGGTGCCAAAGACAAAAGCAGTCTCCGTGCCCTAGGCTCTGAAGTGTGGCTATTTCAGGAGGGCACTTTTCTAAAAGATGTTACTTCAAGCCATTTCTAGCCACCTATTTCCTGATACTTCATGGATGCTTATTTTTGTGTGACAAGATGTGCCAGGCGCCTGGCCACAAGCAATGTCCTAATCATAATCACTTCAGCCGTTTAGGCGACACCTCTGGGATCCCCATTTTCAGGGTGGTTACGGGGCTGTTCAGGGCTAGTGCTGTTTTAGCCAACGCTCGCGAGCAGCAGGGAGACCGATGTCACAGCTGCCAGCTGGGCTGTTTCCTTAACAAGGGCCCAGACCTGCAGTGCTTCACTGTGAAGCCCGTGATGAGCCTGCCCCCCAGCTACAAGGACAAGCCAGTGCCCGAGCAGATCTTGAAGTAAGTGGTTCTTTTTTTCTTAATAGAAATGTATCTCTTATATCCTCCCTTCAGACTCTCTCTTACATCAGAAGCAAAGCTGTGAATGTGTTTCAGTTTGGAAGACCCGTGCCTCATCTATTGTGAGTGCGAGAGCAGAGCTTGGTGATTCAAGAGGATGTGGGTTTTGTTGTTTAGACCAAAGAGTCAGGAATTGTGCCCTCACGGGTCAGATCCCTTAGCTCTCACTCCCACTCAGAAGCATCGCTGGGACTGGATGGTTCTGGCAGTTGGAGCTGAACCTCATCTTTTGAGAAGCTAGTGTCCTACAGAGACTGAGTCGTTAAAAAATGTAGGGATGATACCTTACTTGCTAACATTGTGAGCTGTGAAATAAACTCACAAATAATAAAGATAAGATGATGAATTGAGCCAGCAAGGTAGCACAGTGGACTAACTTAGGCAGGCGCAGGGAATGGGTTCGATCCCCAGTACCACATGCCATGCAGGCCCCACTCTTGGGTGTGCGAGCTAGCAACGGAGTCCAGGTGTAGTGGGTAATCCTGGCACTGGGGAGGCTGAAAACAGGAAGATCACTGCCAGTCTGGGCTGCGTAGTGAGACCCTGTGCCAAATACAGAAAAATAAGGTCAGCATATTCATCACCACTCATGCGGTCAGCGTGGGCCCTGGTGGCTGGGCGAGTGTTGGGGCTGAACGTCGGCACCAGGGGGCTCTGGTGTCATGGAATCCGGAGTCAGAAGGGAAAGTGTAGCATGGCTTCTCCCTCCTTCCCCAGCTACTACAGGGCCAACGAAGTGCAGCAGTTCAGCTACTCCCGGCCATTCCGGAAGGGAGAAAAGGATCCAGACAACGAATTTGCTGTGAGTCCACAAATTACATCTTTCACACGGAGGTACAGTGGTGCTGGAAGCTCCCTTTAGAAAGGACGACACCCCTGAGAAGAGGCGTGGCTGCCAAACGCCTGGACAGCAGGTCTCAGTTGGGGGCCTCTAGACCATAAGACTGGAGACTCGGCCCTGCTGTTCACGTGAACGTGGGCAGGTCACACTCCAGGCCTCTATTTTCCATCATTCGGACTGGGAGGGCCAAGTAAATAATCCTAGTCAGTCTCAAACATCCAGAATCCCTACGCTTAGAAGTAATTGTGGCCTGTTCCCCAGGGAGGCATGCAGGAAGGGACTCACATTTAACTGCCCCCTGTGTGTGGGGGGCGAGTGGGTTGTGGCTTGTCCTAGAGCTGAGCAACGTTTTATGTTCCTTCTCCTGACAGAACATGTGGATTGAACGGACCATGTTTACGACGGCCTATAGCTTTCCTGGGATTCTCAAGTGGTTCGAAGTCAAACAGATTTCAACAGTGAGTCATTTGGAATTGGAACATAGTGAGGGAAAAGCCACTTTCTGCCTGCAAGTATAATAACAGTCTTTGTGAAATTCCCTTTGCAGTTTGCACCAGTGGCCAGCTTTAGTTTTCAAAGAGAAATAAAAGACGTGATTGTAGGACAGGGCTGCTTTGTAAAACTGATGTTCCAACACCACCCCTAAAGGTTACTTGCAGTGAATAACTCTTTTATGGCCTGAGGAGCATTGTCTCCTCCCTGAGCCAGCAGCGCCCAGAAACATTTCTGGAATGCCTCTTGGGAGTTTCCTGGCCACCACGCCTCCCCTGCCAGAGCCTCTTCTACTCTCAGCAGATTACCTCCCCTGCCGCCCTCACTCTTTCCCCTTACCACTGCTTCAAGCTGCCCATTAACTTCTTATTTTTATTTTTATTTTTGATACCAGGGATCAAACTTGGGACCTTGCACTTGCCCGGCAGGCACTTATGCTGCTGGGTTATCTCTCCAGCACTTAACTTTTTAAATACTTATTTGAACGGTGTTATCTCCAGCAGCCTCCTTAACTGTGGCCCCCTTTCTCGTCTCTGCTCTACCTCTGGTTGGTTCCCTGAAGCCCCCTGTAGTCCCCCAGAGACTCCCTGCTCTGGCCCCTCAGGCCCCTGTTCCTCACTGAGTCATAGTGGAGTCCCATTAATGGGGCACTCTTGTGGCTCCCTGGTGACTATGGTGCAGAGCCCAGACTTCTTCCCACCCTTGGCCTTTGTGACGCAGCTGTCTGTCCTCCATCCGTCTCCTTCCTTCTACAGGCTGTTAGAACTAAAGCGAGAGCTCTGTGCCCATTCAGTCCTTCGGGATCCTGGGTCTTCTGCCTGAAGGGTACTCTCAACACAGCTGAAAGCACAGCTAATTCCCAGCAGGGCCCAGTGCGCCACCCCCTCTTCCACAGCACCATGCTGGAGCCCTGCAACGCTGTTAGATGCCTTCTGTCTCTCCTCTTGGCACCTGGATGCCTTTCGACCTATGCTGTTTGCATGTCTTCAGTCCCCAGTAAACCAGAAGCTTCTCCCAACCGACTCTCCCTGCCGGCAGGTTGCCCTCCACAGATTCACACCTAAAGGTTTAACCAAATTGGTCACACACTTGTAGTTAGGTCTAAGAGGGTTGCGTCTGCATTGAGCACATACAGACCTTTTCTTGCCTTTATCCCCTGAACAATAATACAGTCTTGTATTTCCTGTGTAATTTACAGTACAACATGGCTTTTATATTGCATTGTGGATTATAACATAGGAACCTAAAGAAAATTTAAAGTATACAGGAGGATGTAGGTAATTGTATGCAAGCACAGTGACATTGCTGTCTGGGGCCTGAATGGCCACAGACTTGGTTATCCTCAGAGGCCCTAGACCTGCAGAGAACGGGGGGTGATTGTATGGATGACTGCAGGTATGAATCACTAGTAACTGTGGAGTATAGCGTGGCACTTACTATGGCTCCTCAAGAAATGTTTTGTGGACTGGGAACGTGGCTCAGTAGCAGAATTCTTGCCTAGCATGTGCAAGGCCCTGGTTCCATCCCAAGCTATGCAAGAAAAAGGACAAATCTGAGGCTTGCTGTGTCCCCCAGCACATTCTTAGATCAATCTTTGTTCAAGCGTGGATGTTGTTTCTGGACAGAGACGTTTAATGAAGTCTGAAGTAGGTGGTTGTGTGGCTGATCGTGGGTTTTCCTAGAAACCTGGATGGGAACACCCCTTCATAGTAGGAGCTCCCACTGAGTGTGTAATGTATTTAATTTTGTTTTCTTCTAAAACTCAGACTGAATTATCATCCATCCTGTCGTTCCTGACTTCTGTTGGCTTCCGAGCTGCATACAATTCCTTACATGTAATGTGAGGAGAGGGCTTCCCAGATCGCTTGCCTTTTCACACAGAGGTGGCATCAAACCCTTGTAAGGGGACATTTTTGTTGGCACAGAAGTCTCTGATCTGACACTCTGCTCTTGTGTCGTCACTCATTTCAGAAACCTGAGAATGCTTTCCTTGAGAATGCTTGCTCCGCTCGTTTCTCCAGTGCTCTGTGGATGCTTTGCTTGAAGGAATAGTGGTTAATTATCTCCAGTGTTGAAGTCATCACCTTATCTCCTGAGGAAATTTTAACCAGTGTACTGGTTTTCTTATCAACACCACTGCAAAAGCATACAGCATCCTAATAGACCTAATCTTGGCCAGCAAAACTTCATTCACCCTCCTGCAGCTCCTGGGCTCTTGCCACCCCACGAGGGTGTCCTTAAGCTTGTTTGCCCTCTCTGCTGTGCTCACATAGGTCGCCTCCCTTGTGCCCTACCCCACAGGAGGAGATCAGCCCTTTGGAGAATGCCATCGAGACCATGGAGCTGACCAATGAGCGCATCAGCAACTGCGTGCAACAGCACGCCTGGGACCGTTCCCTGTCCGTGCATCCCCTCTCCATGCTGCTCAGCGGCATTGTGGACCCAGCTGTCATGGGGGGGTTCTCCAACTACGAAAAGGTGGGTGAGTCCCGAATCCCACGCATCTCAGGCCTCCCTCTCTGCCATTAGGCAGCTAGGGAACTTTTTTCCAACAATCTCCCTCATTTTTCACTCTCCTGTCTATGAATAGGTACGTGAAACTAGCAAAAATATTATCCCTGACCATAAATTCGTGGGAGAGCAGCAGTAACCCAGCCAGGGGTCAGCCACTGCCCCATAAAGCATCAGACAGAGAGCTCCAGCCCCAGGTGCTTCTGCTCCAGGCACCTGCTCTTTCTCTCCTCTAAGAGCAGTCAGCTATCAGATGAACCCCAGAATTCAGGATGTTCTGGAAGAGAAACTACAGCTGCGGGGAAGCCAGAGATACACTATTTAGAATGAGCTTAGAATTCTTGTGCAGGCTTTTTGTGCAGTGAGACAAGGGATGGGCTTGGATCTACAATGCATGAAATTAGCCCAACTAAGTGGTGTATCTGTTACTCTGAAAAAGTGTGAAAGATGGACTAGCTACATTTAATCCATTGCGTAGGCCTTGGATGTAGCACCATTTCAAACGAAGGTCATGCATTCAATACATTTATGGTTTATGGGCATTCTGTGAACAATTAACACTAGGAAAAAATTAAAAGTGGTTGAGTACAATTAAAAGAGGCAGGATTCTGAATTGTTCTGGCATGTTTGTGGTGGTTTAATACTTCCGGAGTCCTCTTCTTGAATATAAATAAATGTTAGGGAAGTAAATTCCTTGCTGTAGGCTAGAGAGAGGCTGGAAAGAAAAGGCATCGGGATGGGTAATAGTGATGCATGACTGCTGAGCTTGCTTCTGTTCCTCTCTGATGTCTTGCAAGAGCAAGGGCTTTGCGGTCTTTCACTCTGAGGGATTTGCACCCACCACTCAGCTCTGAGATTCTGTCTTCACCTCCCTGAGCACCGGGTACCTGCCAACCAGGAAAATGCCCACCTTGCAGGTCTGGCCTGAGGATTAAGGGTGCCACGCCTCTATTCTGTCCTGCTGTACTTGATGACAGGGATATGTCCTGAGGAATGTACCATCGAGCTGTTTCATCTTTAGCAAACT
Organism: Octodon degus; assembly: GCF_000260255.1. NCBI lineage: Eukaryota > Metazoa > Chordata > Mammalia > Rodentia > Octodontidae > Octodon > Octodon degus. The sequence continues at coordinate 11,530,314 of NW_004524612.1, forward strand.
TCATAGGCTGTTCTTACACAAACTAAGTCATGGCGAGGTAATCAGGTCTTACAGAAACCCCATCGTTCACTGGGTCAGTTGTTAACCGAGACCAACTGCATTATGCAGGGCAAGACCACGTGATGGATGTCCTCCGGGCGTGGGGTCAGGGCAGTTTCCTTCCTGCTCTCTCTGTGCGCTGGGAGGAGAGTGGGTCATGTGGATGCTCTCCGTGGGTGACGCCGCCATGCTCTGTGGCCGCTACTGTGGGAACAGTCTTTTATCTCTTTTCTCTGACATTTTAGCCTTCTGTAGTCTTACTGTACTCAGCAATTGGGAAACACTCACCACCAGAAATAGCAATTTCTGCTATTCTGGTTATTCATTTTCAGTTTTAATAACCATTTCCAGTGTTATCCTGGAAGTCAGTACAGAAATAGGGTCCAGAATATGTTGCTTTACTACCGTAGTGCTTTGAGTATGTATTTTTTTTTCTTTTCATATATTTTTTCTTAGTATTAATTGCTCACGGAATGCCCCTCAACCGTAAATTCTCATGTGGTGCAGATATCTATAAATAATTTTATAAGAAGTTTTTTCAATGTAACAATCATCTACTTAAAAAAATGTTTTAAAAATGTGGCCAGGGATATAGCTCAGTGACTCAGCACCTGCCTGGCAAACGCAAAGTCCTGAATTAGATTCCTGGTACCAAAAAAAAAACAAAAACAAAAACAAAAACAAAAACATGAGGTATTCAGAGTGGTACATGCAGGGGGGCTGAGACAGGAGGATGTAGGGTTGGAGCACAGCTTGGACAACTTATCAACTTAATGAGACCCCATCTCAAAATAAAAAAAAATATTAAGAAAGGGCTGTGGTGATGAGTTACTGGATTCAACCTCCAGTACCAAAGCAGAAGCAAGTGGAAGCAGAGAGAGAGGGGTCAGCCGATCATTCAGTCAGTCACAGGAGATCAAGATGGCCAAAATGTATAAATAAGTAAGTTTCAATTCCTTTTTTTCTTTTAATAATTTTATTGAGAAACAAATAGCAATGAGACAGTTTCAAAACTGATTAGTAGGAACGTTTCAATAATTCATTGCATATTGTTATCTTCTTAGTGGATATTCATAGTACACAATGCTGACATGATATCCTACCCAAACGCTATTAGTACAAATCTTTCTTCTCATTGAATTAAGAGAAAGTAGCTCTTTATCTGTCCTATTTTGTATATACAGATACAAAATGGTCATTCATTTGTATCTCCTTTTTTTGTTTAATTTTGTCAGAGAAGGGTATTCCCTTGTCACTTAAATATTGTAAGTGCATGAATTCAGCAAATAATCCAATATAGTCCAGTAGTCCATAATAGTGGGTCATCCGCAGGACTGGCAATGTCAGAAGTTGTTGACCTGAGCCCTTTACAGCCCAGCATACCAACGTGGCTTCACCCCTTGTACTTTGTTTTTTTACCTTTCTGCTGGATGGTTAAGACCAAGATAAAGCAAGACTTATATAACAAGAAATGTAACTTTTGTATCTGATAAGGTCAGTCAAGTCCCCTCAGGATTTATCCTGAAACCCTGTACTGCAGTTTGTAGAGCCTTTGTCAGTGTCAGCCATGTGGATGAGTCACGGCCATTGCTTGGCCAATTTACTCTCTGTGAAAGCCTGAGAGAATGTTTTCTCTCCATGTGACTCTCCTTAGGCACACTCTACATCATCGATCACATTCCTCTGTGGTCCCATAATCTCCTTGATCAGAAAATTTGGGACACAACTGAGTTACATAATGTTACAGTATAGGTTCTCCTGTGTCTTCTTCACTGACCTTGAAAGGCTAGGGCCAAAATGTTGGCTGTTCTTGCAGTCCTTCTTTTTCTCTATGGTCTGCGAACTTAGGTTGTTAACCCTCCAGAATAGAAATTTATTATTACACTACAACATATGCAGTTGGGTTTAACCTAACTATCTGTCTGAATATCAAACGTTTTAGGCATAACATGGAACAGCTGTTTTCCATCAAGTTTCAAGTCCTTTGGCTGAAAGTCTTAATTTATACTTTTAATCAGTGCATATGACTGTACTTTTCTAAATATGAGGAAAAAGCTTATTAGTCCCCACAACCCATGGCCTTCAGTTAGAGAACCCCTTGTTACAGACCTGATACAGTGAACTGCTCTAAACCAGCCCTTTATTAATGCTTCAGTGATAACACGGGCTGTTGGCAGGAAATCGTCCGCTGTTCCTCGTGTTGCTGGGCAGCCCCGCTAGATAACGACCATCAGTGCTCTCCGCTCGGGATGGCTTGACTCAACCATGGGCCTGGTACATGTTAGCATTTCTCAAATGGCTTTAGCTTTCAGAAATTGAAACCCCGTGGATTTGAAAGCTGTGCATACATGAAAGCCAGAGTAAATCGTGCTTTCCATTTATACTGCGATTCCCTGTAATTACAGATCTGGCTTACGTGGGCCTTGCTCACATACACTAATGCTTCTTCCTTTTGCTGATAATCTAGATGCATGTATTTATTATTTGGTTAGTTTTCCAGGGCTGCCATAACGAAGGTTGTAGGTGATGGAGAGCAACAGAAATGTGCTCTTTCCCCTTTCTGGAAGCCAAAACTCTGAAATCCAGGTGTCAGCAGGGTTGCTTTCTTTAAAGGGCTGTCAAGGAGCGTCCGGTCCATACCTACCCGCTGGCTGCTTTGTTGACATGCTCTAGCTTGGAGGTGTCTGTTGTCACTTTATGCCCCTGACACGGCATTCTCTATGTGCAGGTGTCTGCAGATTTCCCTTTTTCATGAGGATGTCAGCTATGTCAGAGTAGGGCCCGCTCAACCCCAAGTCTGATCACCGCCTCCTAACTTGCACATCTGCGGCAGTGTGATTTCGAAAGGAAGTCACATTGTGAGGTCCCAGGGATGGGCATCAGCACATGAATTTTGGGGAATGGGGAAAGAGGACTCAGTTTCAGCCCACAAAAGTTTGTTCATACTCAGTTTGCCATGTAAAATGGGTGATCACTTTTATAAATCTATCGTGTTTCATATACTGGGGTTTTGCTTTTGCAGAAGTAGAGAAAAAGGGAATGTGAATGCTGGTCTCGAATGCATTTTCAGGCCGGGCCCAGTTGCAGGCGCCTCAGCACTGTGGAGGTGGAGGCAGGAGGATTTACAAATTTGAGTCCTTCCCAGGCAAATTATGGAGAATCTGCCTTGAAAAGGTTGTGGAGGTGGGCGAGCCGTAGCTTCATGCAAAGGCCGTGGGTTTTTTGTTTTTTTTTTTTTTCCCAGCACTCCCTAAAAAAGCCTCTTTAGAAATGAAGATTAAGGTCCCAGGAGAAAGCAGGGAACTCCTGCCTGGTCTGGATGCTGTAGATGTCTTTTCCTGACGATGCCTGTCCTTAAACATTCACCGAGGTACAGCCTGCATTTGGAAGTTAGGGTTAGGGCACATTTCCCTGTTCCACGGCCTTTGGTGGTGGCCTCTGCTTAGTGTAAACAGGCTGCTAACTTGAAATAGTGAGACCAGGCAGCCTGCGATGACCTCGGAACATCCTGGTTGGATCTCACTGCTTGCAGAATAGCCTCTGGCAGGTGATTAGTAAAGTGTGAACACCTTACTTTCACTTATTACCAGGGAAAAATGTGATACAGAGGAAGTCAGGAAAGAACAGAAAAACTATCAGCCTCACCTCCTGCCTGTTCACAGTGTGGGTTTTATTTTTCCCCTAATAATATCTATACACTTAAATGACTATTAAGTTTTAGATTCTGTTCTCTGATCTGTGTGTGTGTGTGTGTGTGTGTGTGTGTGTGTGTGTTAGGGAAGGGTCTACAGGGTGTTCAGGGTCTCACTACTAGATTGGATTCGTAGTAATCCGCCTGTTTACAGCCTCCCAAGAGGTGGGATTACAGGCCTGTGCCACCACGCCCAGGGTCAGTTGCTTTCTCAGCATGCCCGGGGGCAAAGCCGGCATGACAGTCCCGGGAAAACCCTGGCCCTGCTATTTGACCTGCCTCTGGTCTCTTCATCCTTTGGGAACACTGTTTTTTTTTAATGAATGATGTTTTGCTTTGCTGATGATGATTTTTTGATTAGTGAGTGTGTGAGCATGGGGGTTGTTGAGAATGAGCTCTCGCAGGAATTTGCCTGATGTCAGAAAGACTGCAAAATAGGATGTATTTTTTTTTTAATTCTGCACTGTGGGATAGTCATCCCAGGAAATGAATGCGTTTATGGTTAGACTTTGATGATTTATTGGAAGATGGTCTTCTCCTCTCTGTTAGGGCCCAGCACACAGATGGGGACGTCCTGTAATCAGTGCTCGTGCATGTTGTGTTTTTAGGCTTTCTTTACAGAAAAGTATCTACAAGAGCATCCCGAGGACCAAGAGAAGGTGGAGCTACTGAAGAGGCTGATAGCCTTACAGGTAAGTGGCCAGGGACGCATGCAGTTGGCCATGGCCCTGCAGGGGCAGCTGCAGCGCTGGCTCCACGCTGCTCTCCAGGGCTTCCGTCTTCATGGCCACTTCTGTGGAACTGCTACCTATCTGTGTGTGTGTTTGACAAAGAGGCTAAAGAATGGCATTGAATGGAACCACACCATTTACAAGTGTGTCTTCGCAGAGCTGAGTTCAAACCCCATAAGTTGCTTTCCTGGCTTGGATGCCCAGCTAAGAGAGATTAGCCTCATTTTCTTTCTCATTGTTTCAGTGGACAACAGTAGAAAATTGAGCCATCAAGTCCAGTCTAGGGCCCAAACCTGTCTGCATCTATCCACAGACATGCCTAGGCCCAGATGGATTTGCCTGCTCCTTCAGCTCCTCCCAAGTTTGGGGCTTTCTTGTGTTCTTGGGGCCACACACTAGATCACTGAGCAAAGCACCAGCAGTTCCCAAGCTCTCCACTGAGAAATGAATTCTCACTCACAGCGCTGTCTACCACTTAACACATGCTGCCCCATCCCTGCAGTGCCCCAAATCTAAAGCATTCCTCTTCCTAACCTATACCTCATTCCTTTTATGCCCTTTCTTCTAGATGCCTCTGCTCACGGAAGGGATCCGAATCCACGGGGAGAAGCTGACCGAGCAGCTCAGGCCCCTACATGACCGCTTGTCTCTGTGCTTCCGGGAACTCAAGGAGAAAGTAGAAAAGCTCTACGGGGTCATCACATTGGTAGGTTTTGTCTAAATAGCCCTCTGGGTTTTTTCCTGTCTTCTATGCCATTGATCAGGTTTTCAGATGCCAAGTGAGTCAGAATAGTTTGGGTTAAGAATGAAAATATGGGCAGGGAACGGAGCACCTGTTCTGCATTTGAAGACCCCAAACCACCCATGGGCTAGATGGAGGTTCTCAGAGTGGAATGTCCATCCTGCTCGTGCAGTTTGTGAAAACACAGATCCCCAGCCCTTACTCCCAGAGTCGCTAATCCCACTGACCCACATGGGACCCAAGTATCTACCTTTCTGACAAGCTTCCAGGTGACACTGAGGTCACCAGGGTGGCTGCAGCACTTTGAGAACCACGAGACTTGCAGTTGAGTTTTTCTTCATCCCAGGCACTGGCCATTCCTATATTTTAGTTTTTCCAAATCTTTCCTATTTCATTCAGTTTTCAGCCTTCACACCTTTTAAAGGGGAAAACAGTTGTAAACTACATTTTATAACACATATGGCTGATTTCATGATTTTGCTGCCAGTCTTAACACAGCTCTGTAGCTGTAATTTTCCTTTCCTTTGCTGAGGAGTTTGGCTGAGGGCTGCATGTGCTAACTATTCTCCCTCCCAGCGGGTGATTGGATTGTTGGTCCCAGATTGGATTGTGCTGCTCTTTGGTCCTGGAGTTTGCCCTGCTGTCTTTAGCAATCTTATTCCTGAGCCTCTGGTTTCCCAAGTCCTCCCTCAGATCCTCTGCAGTTACCTGCGGGTGACCCTCTCCTTCAGTCACCTGAGTGCTCTGTCCTGCTTTCTTCCTACAAATTTGTTTCCTCACTTGCTGCTAGCTCTGGGTTTGTTGACAAGGTTGGCTGTGTTATCCTTGACACTGATAGGATTTTCAGTTGCCAAATGAGACAGAATAGCTTAGGTGTGGCACGAGACTACATGCGGACAGGAGATATTTCTTCCTGGAAAATGAGAATCTGGCTCATCCGTGTCATGTTGTTGTCTTGTGCAGACAAGTTGAGACAGCAGGCCTAACCCTTTGCCCAGCTAAATGCAGGCATAATCAGAAGCAGGCCAGCCCTAGCAAGTACATTGACCAGTGTCCTGTTGGAGTGACTCCATGGTGACACTTCTCATGAAAGTGATCAAGGTCACCAGGTTCAGCTACTGGTCCACAGCTTTCCTTAGACCAGAGTATCATTAGAACAAGAGAAACAGTTTGCCTGCCCCGGATCACACGGGCTGAGTTCCAGGCCAGCTCACCCAGAAGGATCGTGTGTTTTTCAGCCGCCCAACTTTCCCGAGAAGAAGCAGAGCAGCACAGGGTCCCTGGTGCTGCCCTACATCATGTCCTCTACGCTGCGGAGGTTGTCCGTGACCTCGGTGACTTCCTCGGTGGCTTCCACCTCCTCCAACTCGTCTGACAATGCTCCTTCTAGGCCAGGGTCTGATGGGTAAGCTGAGATTTCTACTCCCTGTTGTGGATGTGAGACCACGCTACATTTGTCTTTGGTCCCCAGAGTAAGACTTGGTCCACATGGACACATGGGTCCTCTGAGGAAACTGATTTCAGAGCATGTGGGTATTAGCCTCTGGGTCATCTCAGCTTTTAAAACTAATTTTATAATTTATGTTATGAAGTTGTAATACATCACATAGTATGAAATCCCAAAGTATTCTTAAGCAGATTTCCCTGCGACTAGACCAATTCCCACTGGTTACCCTTTCCCTTGCTACCAAACCATTTTACCAGTCT
>NW_004524612.1:11537633-11541404 GCF_000260255.1 Octodon degus
GCCCTGTTGTTATATAAAATATTTTCTTGTGTAAGTCTATCTGTATGAAGTTGAGAATCTTCATTTCTTAATAACCACTTCTGTTTTATTTACTGTGAGTGAACAAAGTCAAATACTTTGTATCTGTTTTTCTGTTGAATTGTGTAGGCTACTGCTTAGTTTAAGTGATGAATATTTGTACATCATGTATTTAAAATGGTATTGAATATATATCACCAGTTAACTTTTAGTAAATTTTTAATTGCACGTTATTATGTCATTTAAATGTCCTGCCTGGATTGCACCCTACCTGGAAATCAGATATGTACTCTTTCTTGTATTATGGATACACCCTTTCCTACTGAAGTAAATATGGTTCAGCACCTAGCTTTTCCTCCTTGTCTTTGTATCATAAATGTTTCCCAAATCTACCTACCTACCTTCCTTCCTTCCTGCCTGCCTACTTACCTACCTTCCTTTCTTTCTTTCTTTCTTTCTTTCTTTCTTTCTTTCTTTCTTTCTTTCTTTCTTTCTTTCTTTCTTTCTTTCTATGTATTTGATTGTTATAGGCTCTCACTACGTAGCTCGGACTCATAGTGATACTCCTGTCCAGCCCCCACCCCCAGCACTAGCATTACAAACATATGCCACTCTGCCCCCAGACTCTGTGGCCGATTCAGCCCACCCTGAGGGTGGGGCTGGCACAGCGTGTGGTACTGTTGCTGTGTGCACCTAAGCTTGCCTAAGCAGGCGCTTTAGCCTGCTGAGCTATCTCACCGGCCCTAAGTCTTTAATACCAGTTTTTATTATTTTTAGGGAAATATACCTTTTCATTATACAACATGCCATCATTAATCTTTCTCCTACTGTAAAATATTTAAACTGTACCATTGTTTCTAAACAAGCATACAAGTTCATTTAAATTTTAATGCAATAATATATCAATATAAAATATTTTAATAAAAATGGTAACAGATGTTTGTACATGGTAGTCACACATTATCTTGTCAGGAGATGAATGTTTTTAGAATTCTTGATTTTAAATACCAGTGCCAGTATGAAATGCCATAGGCAATGTATGAATTTATTATTTTTAATCTTTAGAATTTCCAGATATTAAACAATACCTGCTTCATGTATCTCTGTTTTCTATGATTTTTTTTTTCGGAACCAGGGATTGAACTCAGGACCCTGTGCTTGCCAGGCAAGCACTTATTCTACTGAGCCATCTCCCGGCCCCAGTGATTTTTTTTCATTCCTTGCATTTTTCATTTGTTGTGTACTGCTACACCTTATACAGAAAACACGAGGAAAGTAAAGAGTAGAGATCAGATTGAGGAGCTGTGCCCTGTCTAGTTTGGGAGTGAATTCTAACTGTTGGAGAATGAGTGTTTGGTGATCTGTGTCCCTTTCCCTGGTGGGCAGGTCAGTCTTGGAGACGCTTTTTGAGCGCAGGGCTTCATCTGGTGCTAGAGTTGAGGACCTGGCCCTCAGAGATGACAGTGAGACCCGGACTGCCAAGTTCAAGAGGAAAGACTGGAGTCTGAGCAAGTCCCAGGTCATTTCGGAAAAGGCTGCAGACCCCGATCTGATGGTAAAGTATAAAATCAATTAAAAAACAGAAAGCACCACAGGCCCTCAATGCTGACCTCAGGGCAGGTATATCTCTGAGCCAGAGCTCCAGAGCAGTGAGTCCCCAGGTAGACAGGGGAAGCTTCGCTGTGGCTTACAGGTAGTGTCGGGTCATGGCGGGGGAAGAAAACCAAGTATGGGGCTGGCGAAATAGCTCAGTGGATAAAAGCACCGGCTTAGGTAAGCTTAGGCAAGCGCAGGGACCCTTGGTCGATCCCCAGCTCCACATGTCCTGAGCTGGCTACAGAATGGCACGTGCCCGTAATCCCAGCGCTAGGGAGGCCAAGAACAGAAGGATCACTGCGTAGTGAGACCCTGTAACAACCAACGACATTAAAAATAATAAAATAGAAAAGTGTGGAGACTGTTGGGCTCTAACTCAGTGCTGGCACAAGGCATCACGCCCACAATGCAACATGCAAGTTTGGTTGGCGTTGTGATTCCTGCCACTGTGTTCCCTGAGTCAGTCAAATGTCATTTCTCTTATCTTAAAAAAAAAAAAAGGTTCTTTTTCTTTCCATAAGCCACGTCAGGTCCTCCAGGGTAGTGACACCACCTTTCCCTGAGCATCAACGTGGCCCACTGCCCGCCTAGATAATAACCCAGCTGTGGTCAGAATGAAGCCAGCGGCCAGCTAGGAAAGATCCTGGCCAGTGCTTCGCAGCTAAGGGCTGTGCTGCAGCACCCCACACGTGCCCACGTGGAGCCTTAAACATGGCTCCTGGCATTAACCAGGCGGGATGCGGGACGTGGGGAGAAGGCAGAAGCGGTTCTGCTCAACAGACCAGGCTGTGGAGAGCATTGTTAGGTTGGCCTTCCTCACTGGGTGAGTTCTTCATTGTGTTTTCCTCCTTGATGCTAGAGCCCAGCCAGAAAAACACAAAGGCCGAAGAGTCTCCAGCTAGTCGACAGCCGGTTAACACCCTTCCACAGCTCTTCACCACCTCAGGCCACCACTCCCTTGAGCCCGCCACCGCTTACTCCGAAAGCGACCAGGACCCTCAGTAGGTGTCATGTGCCTCTCGTGTTGCTTATCTTAAGGGATGGAATATGTGTGCGAATCAGGACAATTTTTAATCAACATCTGAAAGTTTTCTGAGTGGTGACCCAAAGGTACTGAATGTCCTCTAGTCTGTTGCAAAGGTATAAATGAGACAGGGTCAGATTAGAACCAGGCAGAATGGGAGTGGCTTATGAAGCAGCTAATTACGGAGGAGCTCAGCCTGTGTGCAGACAGGAAGTGGACTCATTCCATATACAGCTTGTCCTCTGGCTTGAGGAACCAGCAGTCCACATTTAAGAACTACAAGGTGTCTGTAGCACAGATGCATGATGGGAAAATAAATTTGCCATTGCCAAATGGGACAGAATACTGAAGCAAGAGTTATGCTTAATTAGATCTTTGGAGCACGTGGGATGTATCAGACAACAAAGTAATACACTAAATTCCAGAAATGTCCTCATCTGCAGCTTAGTAGTCAAAACAAAACAAAGTAAAAACTGAACATAACATGGAAGTTTTACTTCAGAATTTCTTGTGAAGCCTTCTGGTGAGTGAAGCTTTCAGTCTTTACCATGAGGGCTGAGACATCTTAAGTGTCCGTAAAGGCCACCCATTAGCAGCTTGGTCGACCAGGCTGCTTTAGGTGTTACTGTGGTTTGTTTCTCTGAGATTCCTTGATAAATCCTCTGTCTACCTCCCTTTGCGTTGTGTCGTTTCCAGGCTCTCCATCTTTGCAGACAGATGGGCTGGTCACGTCTGTCCCACCTCCACCTCCTCCAAAAAGCAAGCCCTACGAGAGCAGCCAGCGGAACTCCACCGAGGTAGGGAGCCTCAGTGGGCAGTGCTGCCACAGGACACCTCCTGAGGGGACCACAGTGTATTCTCAAAGTTTTTGAGAGGAAAGGTTTTCCTACACGTTTGCCACTGGAGGAATCCTTGTTTTTTTTTCCCAAAGAGACAGGAAGAAGCTATGCAGGCAGACCCTTTCAGACTATGGGAAGCAGAATAGTTCTGTGCCCCTCACCTGGGGACAGGTGGGGACATAAGCGAGTTCTAGCTCACACTGAAGAGTCACTTTTCATGAGTGAGAGACAGTTGTTCTGGAGTGGGCTCAGATGGGCTTCTTTCCTTCCTTCAGCAAATAAGTACTGACTGCC
>NW_004524612.1:11541639-11552765 GCF_000260255.1 Octodon degus
ACACACACACACACACACACCAGTTGAAGGGGACCCAGGAGCACTCGGGTGCACGTCTTCACCTTGCCAGGTGTGTAGATAAATGCAGATTGATTGGGAGCTGAAGCATCACGTGGGAAGTAGGGAGGAGGCAGAACTGGGAAGAGGCGGTTCCTTTCTCATCTCCTATGTATGCTCCACAGATCGCACCCCCCCTGCCTGTCCGCAGAGAAGCCAAAGCCCCACCCCCACCACCTCCAAAGACCCGGAAGTCAAGCATCCTCTCCTCTGAGCCTGGATCCCAATGAGAACTTTGCTCTCGCCCTATAACTCTGAGTGCCTTGGACAGCCGTAGACCAAACCCCACGTCCTGGGAGCGCATCCTCAGGACCCGGGTTCTCTGCCAGCTGCCTTTCCTGACATGGGGTGTTTACCAGCTCAGAATTGGGCTTGTTCTTCTGGAAGCTTTTTTTCATGAATGTCTGGGTCTGTGTGCATCTGCTCCAGCCCACATGCATTTCACAACTGGCCATGGCCCCTGACTGTCTTTCAGCCCCTGTTGCAGTCACTGGCACCTGCAGAGGTCCGGACCCATTCTTGTGCAGCCCCAGTAACTGACTCCGGGATGGACTCCGTCCTTTGCATCTGAAATGCTGCACTTGAGACTTCCCTCCTCATCCTTAGCCCATCCAGCCTCTTGGAAGAGATGGATCCCAAGTACATTTGAGGAGCCCACATGCGCCTTTCTTTCCTGTCTACTACATCTCTTTCGAAGCAAAAATGTGTATTTAATGGAGCTCAGCTGCTTTCTGGTATGAATAGCAGTTACCACTGAAAAATGATGGGACTTGAACTCAGCCACACTCCCACCCAAGGCCCGCACTGCCCCGAAGTCCCCGGCTATGCGAGACCCAGGAGTCCACGGCTAACAGCGTTCTGTCCAGATCCCATTCGGATGACTCAGCAGCCTCTGTCTGCAGCCTGATTTTACCCTGGAGAATACAGTGCAATATTTCCCATTGATTATTTATTCCTTTTGATCATGGATTTAATTGGATTGCTTGCTAATGGCAGTAATGGCAGTACTCCTCTCAGAAGAGTAAGTGGAATGTTTTGGATGACCAAGTATTGCATATTGTGAGTAACTGCATGAAGTTAAAGATGTTTTAAGCTAGAAGTACTTTAAAGGTCATGGGGGAGAGGATTTTTTTTTTTCTTTTAAAGGCCTCTGTTTTGTAGATAAGGAAATAGAGGCTGCACAGGGAAAGTAGTAGTACAGATTCTTACTAAAAGCTCGACTTGCTAACTTGGGCTGCACCCAGGTAACACATAGAAGACATCTCTGACAGCCCCTTTAATGCTGGCCCTAGTTGAAACAACACTGGGAAAGCCCTGGGTATCTCTATACTGCTTAGGTGTTGATGGCCAAGGTCCGAGTAGGGGCCTCCAGCAGTCTCCCTGCCCCCGCCCGAGGTCAGGAGAACAGAGGTTTCAGCTTTGAGGCTCTGCGCCTGCCTTCCTGCCTGCGTGCCTTGCTTCTCCCCCACCTTGTTAGGAGCCACACACCAGTTCATCCGAAGAGTGGAGGAGGCGAGAACCCCCGAGCCAGGCCCCGCACAGCGCTCCTAGAAGGAGTATTCAGAAGTGGCCCTAGAATCCTTACTTTTTTGCTCCAGCCAGGAAAACCTACAGTGTGATAGGCGGGGGAGTGTCACACAGAAACCTTGATTCCTGCTTCTAATTAAACCCGTTTGGCTTCAAATCCCAGCCACGTCACCTATTAACTTTGCAACTGCTCTCGAAGCATCCTCTTAAGTTCTCTGAGCTTTCCTTCTCTCACTTTTTCAAAATGGGGCCAGTCAGTACCTTGCATTCGGCCGTTGTGGTGTCCCCTGGGACGGGCTGTGTGAACCAGGAGCCCTCACACTGCCGCCCTTTCCTTCTCTGCTAGGCCTGAGTGAGATCCAGAGCTCTCTAAGGCCGCTGCCAATGCTCTTTTTACTTTTTACTTCAGGTGATTTGGGATGTGAGTAGGGGTTAGTTCTGGACGTACAGTTCTCCTCGAATACACTTTTACACAGTTATTTATAACAGAGAGAGTGCTAATAGGAATTGGAGAGGATTTTAAGTGGAAGGAATTAAGCCCTGCAGAGAAAGATTAAGAAGGTCTCCCTGGTGCCCAGGACTACTTCTGAAAAGTCACTTAACAGGCTGCCCAGAGGGATTTATCTCACCCTACTTGTCAGACTGTCATTACAATAGAAAAGTAGAAATTCAACAAAGAAAAATCCCAAACCTCCCGCCTGTGGTCCCAGCACAGTGTAAGCGAGTAGTCTGGCCTGAGATGGCAGGAGATGGGGAGTGAAGGCCGTAGGTGCCTGGCTGTATTCCTTTTGCAATAGAATATATTTTTTCTATGGTTCCCTTAACACATTAATGAAAATAATAGCTGTCAACAGTCTGAACATAAGAAACTCCAGGTAGTGTTTTGGGTAATAGATTACAGAGGACACGGAGAGATTCATGTCACTGGGAGGTGGTACTGTGGGAATCACGCTTGATACAAATCTGTATAGAATATCTGTCCTGAAGCCAAGAGGAGCCTGCCAAGAAGCTTGTTATGGTCCCATTAGATATAGTAGATGATGAGAAGGAGGAAGAAAAGGGTTTGTATTTTCCTTGCTGAAGTCTCTGGAATATTGAAAGACATTGAAATTATCTCCCAGATTGCTAGATCCTTTGTGAATATTGGTTTCTGGTTGGTTGGTTTGTGGTGGTGGTTTATTCTTCTTTACTTTTCTTCCCTCCCTCCCTGTGACCTGATGACTTGTCTGTCTTTGGGATATTTTTTCAATTCTTCCATTGAACACATAGATGAAGTTCTTACTGGAGGTTAAGTACCAGACCTCGTACTAGCCCTTCAGGACGTGGTGGGGGCATAGCGCGAGAAGCCCAGCGTTCAAAGACACCGCTGTACTAAGAGATTGCGGAGGTAGGGCCGTAGATGACAGTGACTCCAGAGTCAGTCATTTCCTCCACAGGGAGATCCACCAATGCCACAGCCACACTGCCTGTCCATCAGATAAAGCAGGCAGTGGGTAGGCTTGAGATAACCTGCATTTGCTGGCTCTTCCCCAAATGCAAGTGTCTTTCCCCTCTAGGTGCCTCCAGATAGGGTGTGGCTTATTTTAAAATCCAGACAGAATTTATATCAAGGGCTCATACTGTGGGAGTGCATGTGGGTGGATCTTCAGTTTGTGGACACCTGTGTCACCACCTCTCAGACAGAGACAGCTTTTTCCAGCAGCACAGAAGGTGCCCATGTGACCATGGCACTGTTGCGTGAAAGCGTTTAGGAAGTCCTTCCAAGTCTGTGCCTTCCTCCCTGATGCTTCTCAGGTATTGCGAACAGGGGAGAAAAAAATGCTACCACCAACACAACTTAAGTCTATAAAGATTTTGTAACAAGTAACTTCTTCAGCCCCCTGGGAACCGGTTTCCTTAACCTTGCTGCATGATTATTTCTTTAATTCCTTCACTCCTTGCTGCTTGTAAGCAAACCAAAAGAAAAGGCGAGTCAGAAAGAAAACTGTACAAGGGCTTTCAGTTTGTGAACTGGAATCTCCATTTTTTAAATCCCAGATTGGTGCTCTGAGCCTCCTGTACCTTGACGATTAAGATCAGAAAATTTGTGAATGTATAATAATGAACCTAGCACGTTTTTTTTTTACAATCTTGACACAAATTACTGTAATTGTCTGCAGCAGCCTATAAACAGTGGCATTTGGACTACAGCGTCCTCAGCTTTCACCAGCCGGGCCCACTGTGCTTAGACTTCCAGTCTAGGCATTCTGATAACCACACCTTCCTTCCCTGTGTGACTTGGGAAGATCAGACTGATGTCTTCCTTGGAAACTCCCTTCTGCTAAAAGTCTGTTGTTTAAAATTAGAAACAGTGGTGCCTCTCAGGGGGGCCCAGAGTTGCGCTATCAATTTTAGTCTCTGGAAGGAACAAGTCTTCCCACAGGGTAAAGGCCCGGTGCTGGTCCCTCAGAGCCTCCCAGAGCCCTTCTGTCACACAACCTACTCAGTCATCTCTTGGAAGATGAATGACTCGCTCATCCAGCCTTTGTCCAAAAATGCCTTGATTTTGTAACTAGTTGGATTTCAAACATGGACAGTTAGGAAGATGTGCATTGAAGTAGAAGAGTTTTATTCAGATTTGCTGTTATTTATTGTTTAAATTAAAAACGGAACTGTGTTTTAAAATCTACTATGTGTTTAGTTTGTTATTCCTGTTATATTAGTGAACTATGAACCTTAGAATTCTGCCTCACTGATAGCTCCCTCAAGACCTGTCACACCCAGGGGCCCTCCGGCTCACTTCATTTCCCGTCTTGCTGGTTGAAACTTGCACCGTGGGGGCCTGAGTGCTCACCTTTGCCTGCAAAGCCCTTGGCTCTCTCTCCCCTCCTGTCAGTCTTGCCTTGGGTGTCTGAGCTTGCAGCTTTCTGAGAACAGCTTATTTAATGGATGCGCTCTATTTCTTTCCTCACTCACTGTAACTCTTTAGGCTGAGATAAGAAAGATATAAGAAGTTAGTATCTAATAATATAGAGGGAACAGGAGCTGGTCCCAACCTAGGTTGACATTAATGTCACCTGGGGAGAGAGCACATCCTAAGCTCGTCCTATCATAAGTTCTAAAAGGACAGTATTGCCAAATATCATAGTTCTTGCACACCCCCTCCTTTATTTCAATGTTAGGCCAAAGCTGAGAAATCACTACCTTGGAGAAAGCTCAGCTTTGGAAAATTTACTTTTATTTTTCTAGTACCAGGGATTGAACCCAGGACCTTGCGCTTGTCAGGCAGGTACTAATGTCACTGAGCTATCTCCTTGGCCCCAACAACTTTGGAAAATTGGTAGCATCAGTGTGTTTAGTAGAATCCCTGATGGAATGGGTCAGGTTGGAGGAGGGTGGTGTCTGTCTGTGTTCACAGCGTTGCCGTGGCCCAGGCTTCTGTGCAAGTGTGTGTGTGGCGGGGGGGTTGAACAGAGTGTCCTGGTGTGTTAATTCATCTGCAAGGTATTAGCTTTTAGAAGCAATAATTGTGTGTGTGTGTGTGTGTGTGTGTGTGTGTGTGTGTGGCGCCCAAACAACTGGTTAACTGAAAGTGACTTGGGCCCTGAATGAATCCATATCATAGGCCTGGGGAACCTTCTGGGGTCCAGGATCCCCCTTGAGCAGCTCTCCCTCAGAGCTGCTTCCTGTGTCAGGGTCTCTAAGTGCTGAGCTCAGGCAGGGCTTCTCAGTTTTTCTCTAGACTCCTCCTAGGATGCTGAAACTTTTGCTGAGATGATGTTTTCAAGCCATTCTTTGTGCTGCAGGATCACGTAAAGCCGTCCCCACTGAAGAACTGATCTCATGGAATGCATCAGTTGATGTGTTTCCCTGTCCTTTACCTTCAGAGCCTGCACGCTCCTCCTCTCTCCCCATTTTGGTCACAATGCCAAGTGAGTTTAGATTCAGGGAAGTGTTTAACTTCTTAGTAAAGGCCCCCTTTTCTCTGATCGCCTTCTCCTTGGTTGTTGGGGTCACCTGGAAATCAAGTATGCCCCCCACACTTACCTGTGTAAGTTACAAACCATCAGATGCCGTAACAAGCCTGTGCCAGGCATTAGGGTGCCTGCTGAGCAACTTCTCAATCCAATTCGGGGAAGCCTGGCTCCAAGGCAATTGCTGCAGATGCAGGGCCTGACCTGATGCTCCAAGAGGGATGTGTAAATTAAGTGGATGTGTTGTCTTCCTAAAAATATGTTCATTAATGTAAAGACTGTAAATTATATTGTTTTTATAAAAATAAATGATTACTGAGTGGCAAATGAAAGTCTGTCCTCCTGACTCCTAAGCATGGGTTGATAAAATGATACAGTTCAGCTTTTGTTCCATAAGCAGATCGTGGACCACGTCACTGCCTGGTTTTCGTGAAGTGGGAGGGGTGCCCAAGTTAGGGGATTCCATTTTAGGGATTCTTCACGAGCAGATACTTGGAAGATACAGTATGGTGCAGAAGCACGTGTTTCTATTAAAACAGGACAGTTTTCTGCCCAACGGTGAGGAGACGTTCTGATGTCTCCTCAAGTTTCTTGGCATAGGTCCCTTTCTCTCTGGCTTGGAAGTGCAGGGAGGTGGGGAGTGAAGAGGTTTCATTTATCTGATTCAAAGATGAAAAAAGGCCTGAACCTATCCCATGCCAATTTGATGCCTAGACGTTATCTGAAATTTAAGTTTTTCAAAAAATCTCATGGCCACCTGGAGGTTATGAGGATAAATGAAAACATTGGTGTCGTAGTGTCTGGAGCACTGTGAACTGGTCCCCAACAAAGCTGGTTTGACCACTGAGCCCCAGTATCCTGCTTCAGTTCCAATTACAAAATAATCCAGCTTCCAAGGATCTAGTCTCATTGGCTGCCTGCCCCAGGGCAGCAGAGTGACTGTGCAACCAGACCGTGGAGTGGACCTCAGTTCCTTCACTTTAATAAGGACGCAGTATCTGCTTCCCATGGATTGCTAGTGAAAATCCCTGTGCGTAAGTCCTGATGTTGGTCTTTGTGGAGCATGACGGTAGTGACGCTGTTTGGCCAAAGGCCATGGAGACAGCAGGTTCCCATCTCTAATGGACTGCCCACTCCTTTCTTTCTCATGTGAAACGCCTGCAAGATCGATCAGGCGTGTGAATACCACTTTTTAGACCGCGGTCCCTTCTGTGATTTGGATGTGTTATGTCCCCCAGGGGCACACATGCTGGAAGCTTGGACCCCAACATAGGAGTGTGGAGGTAGTAGAAACTTTTTGAAGTTGGAGATCATTAGGTCATGGTGCCAGGGACGGATACCTGTCTCATGGAGGTGGATTTGGTTTTGGGGAACTGGGTTAATTTCATGAGTGTGTGTTATTGTATTGGGAGGCCACACATGGGACATATACCCCCCTCACCACTTGGCACGTGCTTTCCCCATGTAATGCCGTCTGCTGAGTTGTAGCAAAGCACAAGACTGTCTCCAGGTGTGGGCCTCCTGAGCTTGGACATGGCATCCTCCAAACCATGAGCAAAAATGAACCTCTTGTGAGGCATGGTGATGCACGCCTATAATCCCCGCACCTGGGAGGCTGAGGCAGGAGGAGCACTAGGAATTCAAGATAGTGTGACCCTGTCTAAATAAATAAATAGCCTCCTTACCTTCTAAAGTACATACAAGTATTTGCTATAGAGGAGAAAATGGACCATGTCTCAAATATCAATTTGCATCACTTGAACAAATCATGGTCTCAAAGCCTGGGGCCAGGAACCTGGGCCATCCCATCCCCTGGGCCTCCCTGGGTATCCAGCTTATTTCAAAGTTGCTGGGGGACAATCTAGGGAAGTGGCAGGAAGCCCGGGGTGCAGCTCTACCCTAACTTGTATAGAGTGGTCAAAGATGAAGTTGTAATCCCATAGTCATTAGCCAAACCAGCTCTGCCTGGCCTGGTTCTCTTGTCGATTTATGCCTGTTCCCCTCCTGGGGATGCAGGGCCACGGTGGGTGGAGCCAGAGGGCTGTCCCTAAGTCAGCAGAAGACACTAGTGTTGTCTCATCTTCCTTTCTGCCACCTCTCCACGTGTGAGGAGGGGCTCCCTTTGGAGGGCTGGCAGTGTCCTTCCCCTCAGAGCTCAGGGGTAGTAAAGACATCACGTTTATATCACTTTACTCATGACACAGAACTTTATTATGAAAGACGTGCACATTGACATAAGAATTTCAGAAATACGCACAATTTCTAGATATTCTAGGGGGTCACAGATTTCAATGTTACCCTCAAATGTTGTTGATCCTTCTGGCCCAGTGGATTTAAATCTTTTTCTGCCCAGTTTCCTCTTCAATCAGACTTTCCTGAAAAACATGTAGTTACAAATATATTGAAGTTTACTTGACTCACTGAATTCCATTACATTATCAACATTTTCTTTTTAAAAATATAGATCTAGGAAGAGCAAGCCTGTTTGTTACCTTTCACTAGAAAGTGCTGCAGATATATGATATTGTGTGTTTAAGCTGCCCAATAAAAATAAAAATATACATTCATGATATTTAAGGATACGACAATGTGTGGACGGAGATGGAAGAAAGTGATCTGATCAATTAGTTTGTAGTTAAGCCAGCCTGCCTCTGTTCCTTCATAATGTCATCGTTGGGAAGGATCACTGTTTATTGTTTTTATCAGGGAGTAAGCAAAATTTAAAAATGGAAGGAAAGATTGTCTGCCCCCTCCTTTTGTCTTCATCCTGTGGGTATGGAAGTTGAAATCACTGGAGAAAATTACGAGTTTATGTCTGACTGACCCAGACTTTCCCTGCTCCTGGGGCGTAGCTGGCGATGAACCATCTGCAGCCTTCTGACCACTGCAGATAAGTAGAACATGGAGCTCAAGAAAGAGCACAGGTGTAGAAGTCAACATTTTATTTCAGCATTCAATATTTTTTCACCAATAACCCATATTAGATTAGTTAAGTATCCTTTAGTAGTAATTTAGTCTAAGAGACAACTAAAAATCAAATCTCTAAGTGATTTATAACTTTATGAGTTTAGAAGTTTTTAATCCAAGGCAGGAATAAACAAATCTAGACATTTCTGGTTTCTGCATTTCCTAGTGTCCTGGAAAACCACGTCATTTAACAGTTGATGAAGCAAGTGGAGAGACAGATCAGCCTTGGAGGACAATCATGGAGCGGGTGCAGGGACTTCATGGAGAAGCAAATACATCAGTGGGAGGAAGCTTGTTCTGTTGGTCACCTCACAGCCTGGAGCCAGATTCATAGATGAAGATTATGGAGAGATTTTACTTAAACCTAACAAAGTTTCCAGCCATGAGTGGGAAAGTCATGTACCTCCCCAGGAGGGGGTCCCAGCTTTCAGGAAGATGAGTCGCCAGTTGCTAGAAGATGAGCATGCAAAGTGGCCCCTGGGGCCTCCCCTGATCTACACTAGATGACTTCAACTCACCAGAGCTCCTTTCAGGTCCCTGAGGGGAGAGCGAGGCCGGTGGAGGGTGCATTCGAGGTGCTGAGGTTCCGCCAGTTGATCGAGCTCTTGGGCTATCTGAAGAAAAAGAGTATGGTTCTTGGAAGCCACCTTTAAGAAAGAACACTACTTTGCTCTTCTAGCACTGTGGTGGAGGAGGAGGACCAGAGTTGGTTGGGCTGAGTGGCAGGCCGGGAAGTCTGCAGGGTTGACACGAGAACTCCAAGGACATGGATCCGCCAACAGGCATCACAGCATGGGGTGAGGCCTGGAGACAGTAGGAGAGATTGTGTTCTCTCCTTATGAGTGAGAAGTCCTTTTCTTTTTTTTTTTGGTTTTTTTTTGTTGTTTTTGTTTGTTTGTTTGTTTGTTTTTGGGTTTTTTTGCGGAACCGGGAATTGAACTCAGGCCCTTGCGCTTGCCAGGGAAGCCATCTCTCCAGCCCCCTTTTTTTCGTTTTTGATTTTTTGTTTTTGTATTTTAGGGAGGGGTCTACAGGGTGTTCAGGGTCTCACTACTAGATCAGACTGATAGTGATCTGCCTGTGTACAGCCTCCCAGGCGTGTCTCACTACTAGATCAGACTCATAGTGATCTGCCTGTGTACAGCCTCGGCGGCGTGTGCCACCATACCCAGTCTCAGTTGCCATTTCAGCGCGTTCTGGGAGCAGGGGCAGCACGGCAGGCCCGGGGTCCCTGTGCCTGCTTGCAGGCGCTTTAATCAGTTGAGCTATTTGGCCAGCCCGAGTGTGAAGTACTTTGAACTGCATGAAAAAGCAGCACACAAAACTGAAGATTCCATAATTATAAAGAGGGCCGGCTTTTGCTTTCTAGCTTTTACTATCCTAGTTCACTATCAGAGTTCAATGAGATTTACTTCAAAAATCACCTGTGGCTTCTGGAGCTTCCTTAATATTTCTCTAAAAGGAAACTCGAACGAAAACTAAATGACTTTAGGCTCCTCCGTCTAAGTTTCCCTTCTCAGCCCTAGGTTACTTCTTGATTAATCAACTAAAATAAATGGCTTTTATCCTTTCCATCTTCACCCAGCCCTCCAAAGTCATTTTGTACATAACCAAAGTACTAAAACCAAGTACCCTGTGTTAATGCTCAATCTAATTGACATGAACCGAAGCCCAGCACGTTTGCCACTCTACTAGCTTCTCGTCTGAAGTTTGCTAGCTCCAGCCTCCAGCAGTTTCTAGCTGCTTTCTTTTTTGTTTTTTCTTTTTTTTTTTTTGGCAGAACCAGGGATTGAACTCAGACCTTTGCGTTTGCCAGGCAAGCGCTTATTCTACTGAGCCATCTCCCCGGTCCGTTAGCTGCTTTCTTTAACTGCCTCTGTCCATGAAATCAGTACCTCCCTGATGAGGAAACTTCCTTATACACTACAAAAATATACTGCTGATACTTTTTTCCTGATGCTGAGGATTGATTTCTTTATGGACATTTTTAAGGAAAAACTTGGCTTCGTCGTACTATTTCTAATCCCTGGCGATTTCACACATTTCAAGTATGACCTACTGTTCTCTACTTGGGATAGTTGCTTGGCATTTGTGCTGTTCTTTGTTTCATTAGTTCTCATCTGACTACATTTGTGTGAGACTTGTCTCCCCTGGTATAGGGTGGAGAACAGAGCGCTGCCCCTGAGGCTCATGCCGAGTGCTTCCTGTAGTCAGATGGAAGGACAGAAACTAAGACGTCATTTGAAGCTGAGAGAACTTACCTCTTGGAAAGACTCAGCCAGTGTTTCAGCATTTCTCTTTCCTCCAGGACGCAAGCCGTAGGACCAGTGCTGGCATGAGCCGTGTTCCACACATAGAGTCAGCAGGACAAGTCCAGCCAGGAGTTTGGGAATTGGCCCCATGCTAAGACACATTAATGGATGCTCAAAAGAGAGGCAGACTGGGAGGGGTGGAAATAAAGAGCTCTTAATGAAAAACCTAGTATCTGTATCATTAAGCCTCCACAAGCTGAAGTTAGAGCCGTACAATTCTTCACACAGAGACATGGAAATAAATCTTTGCTTAAAAAAAATAAACCTTCGACTTTCCTAGCTACTGAGGACAAAAATTGGTACTTTAAGC
>NW_004524612.1:11552865-11616336 GCF_000260255.1 Octodon degus
CTAAATTACTCCATTTTTAAAAAAAGTTTATTCAAAACCCATGATTTATCCCTTACCAAGTTCATTTTCTTGTGTTAACTTCAGCCTTGTCATTCCTGTGTTCAAGAGAACTC
This sequence comes from Octodon degus, assembly GCF_000260255.1. Classification (NCBI taxonomy): domain Eukaryota; kingdom Metazoa; phylum Chordata; class Mammalia; order Rodentia; family Octodontidae; genus Octodon; species Octodon degus. The sequence continues at coordinate 11,552,979 of NW_004524612.1, forward strand.
TACTGGGTGCTCTGACAGGAGCCCCTCCTGGGTATCTCAGGTTAGTATGAAGTCCCTTGACTTAGATGGCTACTTTGTGGCACTTGTGACCCTTTGCTACCTCCCCTCTTGTCTTCCAAGCCTTATTGCTGCCTGGAACCTCTGAGAGAAAGAGGACACCATGGGAACTCAAAGTAATGAGTCCGGGAGCAAAACCCTCACCAAGGGAGCCTCTAATTATTTGATGAACTGTTTCTCTAAATTAATTAATTTGAGGAAGAGGCTGAAGTCAGACTCAATCACTGGTCAATGAGCTACTGGATTCCGCAGAGGCAGCATCTCAGTGGCCGGCATGACAAGACCAACGCAGGACAAAGCTGCTTCTACCACCATCCCACCTGGATTAGCCCTTGGGGTGATACAGTGCCCTGCAGACATAAAGAACATGCCATCTGAAAGATAAAACCAAATACCAGCAAGAGCGCTAGAAATCGAAAGCGTTTACCTGTTGGCAGGTGAACGGCAGCTTCCTCTGGGATGTGTTGAGTACTATGACTTCTCTCTTCCTAAGTTTCATTTTTATATGAATCCTTGTGGGTCATCAGAATCTTTCCTGCTGGTAAATTATGCTGCTTATGAACTACAGCTTATTTTAATAGGAAAAAATTTAATTCTCCCATAATGCCCTCTAATTGGTGTATGTAATTAGAACACCTGCTGGTGTATCTGTTAAATTTGCTTAAGTCTGGCCATTAAAACCTCAGCTAAAGCTTTCACAGCCAAAGCGGCCATCCAGAGATTAAAATTTCGCTAGGTTGGATTCCCCTGAGGAAACTAGAAACTTTACTAAAAAGTTACGAAGAATAGATGTCTTAATGTTGAATACTCGCACCACAACTTCCACAAAGGAGGCTGTGCAATAGATTCACTGTGTGCTGAGCCAGCGCAGCTGCAAACGGTCTCAGTTTGTAGACTCCCTACTTGCAAAAGGGTTTAAACCAGATTGTTAGGTATGAGGCCATGCGATCGACCAGACCAGGTATTCTGACATGAGTCCAATATTTACTGGGGGCAGCAAGCAGGCTTGCTGTCTAGTGGACCAAGACAGCAGCGAATAAAGGGGGGACAGGAGACCTTATAGGATTTTTGGGAGGGTGATTGTAGGCTGGGACAGCTGAGGGAGAGCTAATCTGGGCAGGCTACCTGGTCTGTGGGGGACTTTCAATGTTAATAAAGAAGAGTTCGTGGTTGCTTGCCCAGATCAAAGTCAGGTGGACCTGTTCTGTGGTTTTGGGTTGGCTCTGCGAGGGGCCAAGGAGGAGAGAATTGGGGAGCAGGGTACCTGGGAAGCCAAGCGGGAATGCGTTTGGGGCAGGGTGCCTGACCTATCACAGATAATTGGAGAGTTGCTTCTATTTTTAAGTTTGGTTAACTCGTGATAGTTGGCACTGTTATTCCAATTCTGCAGAGGAGCCTAAAGTAGATAGCATGAGTGTGAACATCCGGCCCTCTATTCACCAAGTTCTCTCCTTATCCTGAACCTTCCATGGCATTCAAAAGATAAGAAACGACATAGTCATTAGAATCACTGAGAGACCACATTGAACAGACTTAGGTTGACAGATCAATTTATTTAACTAAATATTTAACTAAAATATGCAAATCACAAATCACAATAGTAGTCATGTGGCCTGTGGCTATGACTAACTTCATTCATTACAACTTCTCTGCAAAGTCATATCATCTTCCAAATTTCATGCTTGTAGAAGATGAGGTCTTCCTCTTTTGCCCAGGCTGCCCTCGACATCCTGAGCTCAAGTCACCTTTCTGCCTCAGTCTCCTCAGTCCTAGGATAATGGTGCATGCCACCGAGCTCTGTTCTATCATCCACATTTTATAGATGGTCCAACCCAGGCCACGGACTTCATTTAGCGGCATGACTGTGAACATACTATTTAAGCATTTACAAAAGAAAACCATTACTGTTTATTACGTTTGAGTACATGATTGTCTCGCCTTCATTTAGTCCTGGTCTACAGCCCATAATAATCAAGGATACCACCCTATTTAGTCATTAATAACTCTTAGTGCCCAGTCAGCATTCGGTAAGGGTTTGAATGAATGCAGTCAATGAGTGAAAGGAACTTTTAGCAAGATGAGGCCTAATTCTTCTATTTCTGCTTCAAAGATGTTTTATCTGATACAGATTTGTATCTTTATGTATTACAGGTTGTAAACCCTGATACATTAGCTATGCCATAAGATTGTTTAAAAGTACACATTAGTTCATTTTAGAGCTGAGCCTGGCAACTTCTCAGATAGTGATAGACCCATCAGTCATGGTCTGGTGTCCTCTGACAAAACTCCATTTGCAAGGATTTAAAATAAAGAACAATGATGCCTTGCCCAAATAAATTTCCTGGGTTTACCAGCTGTCTCTGTGGAGGTTGTGAAGTCCACACCATGGTGTAGAGAAAGGGATACACTTTTTTTTTTAATGTATATAGTACACGGTCTACAGGGTCTGTCTGCATAGATCTGGCTCAGTGATCCTCCTGATTTCAGCCTCCCAAGTCGCCACCATGCCCAGTCTCAGCAGCTGTCGCCACACGCAGAGGATTGAACCATGCTCCCTGCATCTGCCTAAGCAGGCGCGTTAATCCACCGAGCTATCTGGCCAGCTCTAAGAAAGGGATATACTTTAATGGCTTCATAATCTTGCTGAATGACACAGACATTTGGATACTGAGTGACAGATTTCATTCAGAGGCTTTTTTTCAGCAAGCAGTGTATGAACAGTGGTAACAATGAGTACATTGTAATAGTTGATTTTGTTTGCTAAGAAATGTGCTCCTGAGCGTCACTGAAGAACATGTGGTCAGTGGCTAGGACAAATGAAAGTTAAGACTTGAGAGTCCTGGTGGCAGGTGACCGCTTCCCTCTGCGTGGGCCTCGCTGGGTGTTATTTCTGGCAGTTATGTTGCATTTTAGAAAAAATGCTTGTTCTGTGAAACAGCAACATAGCCTCTGGAATTACGCAAGATGCTCCACGTCCTCCAGACCTGCTTTACCGTCTCACAGGCTGCACCGATCTCAAAGGGAAAAGTCAAATTTCTTGTTGTACTGTCATCCTACCTTATCGAAGCAGAATGCTTTTGAGTTTTTGATGTTTACTGACACACTTTGAATTTTCACGATTCCATGCTTAGGCCACCCGACCAAAAATTTTTTGAATACACTGGCTTTCAATATTTGGATTTTACATTTGCTAGAATGGCCTTAGAGGGGCCTGCCGGCTAGCTCAGTTGTTTGAGTGTCTGTTTATGCAAATGCAGTCAGGTGTGGGATACAGTGGTTCGACCCCCAGCTCCACACGCCTTACCAGACCGGCCCTTGGGGAAAAAAGAATGGCCTTAGAGGAAAAATGGCTTCACTCTCAACACTAAAACACCTAAGTATTATTGCAATTAGAATTTCATAATCTTGCTGAATGACAGATGCAAATATCTTTTCTTCCCTAATGCAAAATCTCAGCAGGAAGAACTCCAGGTTAACTCAGGCTGACAAGCGAAATCGGGTTGTAAAGGGTCTCTCAGAGGATTAATTCTCAGATAAGACGCTTCCAAAGAAAATAATACAACCACTTTTCTTCATGGTAGCGAACTTTTAAATTGTAAATATAGTGCTATTTCCTTGGGGATTTTATACATTTTAGGGTTTTTCACATATTAAAGATAACAAATTGACTTGGAGGAAGATTTACAGTATAAACAACAGATTCATTAAATGAACTGGGGAAAATACTATCTTGATTTACAAAGGAAACATTTGTAAGAAAAATGCCTTCATTGGGCATGGTGGTGCCCACCTGTAACTCCAGCTTGCCTGGGAGACTGAGCGCTGACTACAGGTCAAGAGGCCAGCCTGGGTAACCTAGTGAGATGCTGTCTCAAGGTTTGCAAAGAGCTTGAGAGGTAGCTCTGTGGTAGAGCACTGGCTTAGTCTGTAAGGCCTGGGTTCCATCCCAGTGTGTGGTGGGTTAAGGGTGTGGAGAACTAGCCAACATTTCCTACGAAGAGTTCCTTGAAATGATCTTAGATTTAAAAGCTTTCCCTAACCTTTCCCCAACAACAACAAGTACAGTAAACATGTTTTATAGCTGGGGCTAGTGAAAGTTTTACTATCTTGAAACTTTATTCCTCCTCAGGATTCTCTTTCACACAGCTGTCAGGCAAAGAAATGTTTGTGGGATGTATTGTTACTTATTCAGAATAAAACTAACAGTAATGTTTGGATGCTAAAGATCAACACAAATTACTGGAAGGAAGACTTCTGATCAGCATGAATAGTTTTTCTTGTTACCATGGTGATTTTAAAAACAAAAGGCCATAGATGAATATCTTGTTTGAAGAAATGAGCTTACTTTAATGGCACCTTTAAAGAAAACTAGTCCCTAGGAAATGCTACGCTGTGTTTCATTTTTCACCCCAACCTTCTGGGCTAGCGCTTAACACATTCTGAGGAAATGTCAGAAAAACACAGACAGTGTTGATTTTCAAAATCAAGAGAAGAAACAAATCTCAGACCTTTGGGGCCGGGGACATGGCTCAGTGGAATAAGTGCTTCCCTGGCAAGCGCAAGGGCCTGAATTCAATCCCCAGTTCCGCCAATAAATAAAATAAAGTAAAACAAAAAAATTTAAAAAAAGAAGAAACACTTGTTCAACATTTCATATCATTTATTAATGCAGTATACCTTAGATCCAAAGCCTGCAGTTTCTAAGTACACTGTTTTTAGATCTTTCAGATCCTTCTGCAGTTTTAGGTTTGTCTACAGAGGTACCCTTCAGTGAAAGAACAACACATTCTATAATTATTGAAAATATAGTACAGAGTGAAATGATTTAAATATAATTTAGGCACATATTGATTATGAAAATAGATATCTCTCAATACAATACTTTTCTGTCTTGGTAAAAATAATAAAGCAAAGAAAATAATTCATTTCTAAAGTTGCTTTCCTTCACCTGTAAAGGTTCAGCCCCTCCCACTGTGCATAAGCGCCCTTTACTGCTAAGGAAAGCTTTGCATATGTAGAAATAGAAGACGAGCTACGGAAACTGCAGATACGTCATTCTCCCAGAGGAGACAGAAGTGGTTTTCCATGAATCGTTGCCTCGAGTCGATGACTATAAGACTCAGAACCCATTTGGACATAGCTTATATCCCTGCTCTTGAGTAGACAGAAGGACACTGGGGTACTGGTAGAGAAGAAAAGGCCCTCTCTCTGCTGCTACAGGGAGACAATGACTCAGATGCTGGGCTACAATTCAAAAGAAACAAACAAAAAAGACAAGTACAAGAACCACAGGTGCTGACTGGTGTTACATCTCAGACCAGCTAAATTTATTAACATTTTGTGGTTGTAATTATGTTGTTAATTTAAAATTCTACATTTCCTCACTGTAGGGTTTGAGCTGCACTGCAATTATGTCACCTTTTAAAAGGTGACTTCGCCATGCTTACTCATATTATGAGGCTTTAACAGCAGTGGATTTGGATTTAATACACATTTCTAAGCCGGCCAAGTTTAAGCCATTTGGTGATTGAATTAAATGAAAATTAATGATGCACTTTAGGTTTTTGGTATCTTCCTGTGCTTGTGTTGATTGTATGTGAAAACTAGACTAGTAGTGTAGACAGAAAAAACTGCCTGGTCTAGTGTGAGTGGAACTTCCCTAGAATGAAATTCTGGCGAATGTTTATTATTTGTAGTTATGATGTACAAGGCTTTCTTTCCACTCTGTCTCGATCAGTAAGAGAAGGATATTTTTAAAATTTAGCTACTGGTTTGTTCTAAAAGTAAACATATAAAAATGAACCTGAATAGAGAGCCTCAGGGAGTCTGACCTCACCACACTCACACAGAACAACAGATATTTAAAGAGGGGAGGCATCACCAAAGCTATCTACGAACCTGAACAATATTTTCAAAGTTTCATAAAGTTTAAATATCCATACTGCATCTAGGTATTCAATAAATATAATTGCATATTTTGTGCTTTTCATAAATTAAAATTCTCAATTGCATCTTAAACCAAGATGGTATTTCCACATCATGCCTATTTAAAAGCAAATATAATAGATACTATTATTCCAGGTCACAAAACCAGGCAAATCCCCTTACCCCATTCAAAAGGCAGCAATATAATCTACTTTTCCTACACCTATTAAATGAGTGCTTCTCTGTTAAATTTTCTATGGGAAAATTTCAAATTTTTTCCCGATGCACCGAGAACAAGCGTAATCCTCTAAATATTTTTAAAATTCTCTTACAGTGTTATATCTTCTAGACAACTGAATGGGTAGAGAAACAAGACGATAAGGAGAACATCTGTCATCCGGCTATCTTCCTCCCCAAAACTCTCATCTGACACTCTGTGACATATGGAGTGGTGTCAGCATCTCTTCAAATATGGCCCCCTTTACGTTGGACCCTCTCAGGTTGGCTTCCTGAAGGTCGCAGCCAGACAGATCACAGTTCTGCAAGACAAAGCACAACCCACGTAACTCATAGAGATTTAGGCCTTAGATGTTTCCTGACAAAATGAGTTCTCAGCTAATGTTGCGATAGCAGAAATCAATTTTCAGGATACTCCTGGCTACGTTTTTTTTTTTTTTTTTCCAGTACTGGTGATTATACTTGGGACCTTGTGCTTGCCAGGAGCGGGCTACGTGTTAAAGTCATATTTTCTTCTACCATAAGTGTATAAACGCAGGTTAAAGGAAAGCATGTCCTTTTTCTTCATGGATTTTAGAAATCAGCAATTAAAATCCAAAATAGATTCCAGTGTAATAACTGTTATCATTATAATTCAAAAGGCAGCAGATAAAGGGCCAGCGAGATAGCTCAGCAGACTAAGCACCTGCCTAGGCAAATGCAGGGACCGGGATTAGATCCCTGACACCACATGCCGCACCAGCCCCGCCCCTGGGCGTGCTGAGCTGGCCACAGAGGTTGGGTGTGGTGGCGCACGCCTGTAATCCCAGCACCGGGGAGGCAGAAAACAGGAGGATTACTATGAGTCTGAACTGCGTAGTGAGACCTTGTACCAAATACATTAAATAAAAAAAGGCAGGAGTTAGAGAAAGACTTTTTTGTTGTTTTTCCCCCTCAAATCTGAGATTTTATTTAGTCATTTTGTGTAGTAGACTTTTCCATTCTCTACCCCTAACATTTTCATGGCAGAGAGTTGCCTTTTATTTTTTAGCCCCAAATTTAAGTACAGTTCCATGAGTTTTGGTAGACACCACACATTGGCACAGTCACCACAACTGGAAGCTGTGATTTCTTTCAAGATCACAGAAGAAAAGACAGAAGAGAGATTCCTGCTAAGTCCCTGGGAATAGTAGGGATCATGGTGTCAGACGGTGACTATACGCAGCCAATGCCGGCAGCTGGCCTCAACAGTCAGCTGGGTCAGTCTCTGCAATCCCCTGGGAGGAGGAAGGCTTTGGTTGCCTTAACTACAATGTCTACATGGTAACTAAAATCAAGGGAAAAAACTATGTTCTCAGGTAACACTACCAAATGATATATAATTTTGCTCATAAAAGGATGACACTGTTGGCCTCAGGCCTGTTTTTCTTGTCTTTAGTTTTAAAAAGCTCCACCACTGTGCCTGCTCAGGCAAGCACAGGGGTCAGGGTTCGACCCCTGGCACCACATGCCTGCGGGTGCTGAGCCAGCAATCGAGTTTGGGAGTGGTGGCACACACCTGTAATCCCAGTGCTGGGGAGGCTGAAAACAGGAGGATCACTATGAATCTGAGCTACATAGTGAGACCCTGCACAAAATACAAAAAAAAAAAGGTTCTACCACTATGTTCCTCAGCACGATCAGATCAAGGTGTGAATCTATCTGAAAATATCTCCAGCTTAAATTTTCATACACTGTCCTCTCTACCCCTCTCTGGAAGGTTAACATAAGGCTGTATCATTCAATATAATGTGACAGCTACCAGTCACATGTGGGTCAATGAATTAGAAGTCAATTTAAAAAAGATCAATTTTCAGCTGTGCAGACACACCGTGAGCGTGTTGTGTAGTTAGCTACCTCACTGAGCAGCACGGATAGAGAACATGTCCCACTCTGCAAAGTAGACTGGACCATGCTGAGACAGCAACCGCGGTGACAGCTGAGGAGGCCACTAGCTAAACATGTAAATCAAGACAATACAGAGTATAGTTCTTAAGAAAAAGATGACTGCAGAAAAGTAAAATCTCAAAGTGAGAGTCAGAAGAGTATGATGCTAACTTAAAATGGGCTTTCCCTCAGCGGGATTTCAAAGCTGTATACCCTTTTAATTTTTAAGTAGTGCAAGACATAATCTGGCCCACTGAATTGTCTGGAATTAAAATTTTTGAAAACCACAATAAATTAGATTAATCAAGCCTCTTGTCTTGAAAACCCACCAAAAAGCAGAGAAATGAAATCACCCAGATGAACACGAGACTTCACATCCACAACTAGCATCTAGGATGCAGCTGATGGCTCCTGCTTTGGAACTGGCACTTCCTGGGATGAGCAACTAAAAGGGACCAGCCTCCCCCGCTGCGCTGGTGCTACCTGGGGTCTCACCAGCTGACTACGCTGCTTACCATTTCCCTGAATTTCACGCGAAGAGTCTGCAGTACCTACAATTCTCGCAACGGTGCACTCACCTCTAAGTCAGTTCCGGCCAGAGTTGCTCCTCTGAGGTTACAGTTCTTCAGCTTTGCATTTTTTAAGGTAGCAACTCTCAGGTTGATTCCCGTCATCTGACTTCCTTCCATGTCCACACCTTTCAGATTAGCACCTATGGTGAACACAGATGGAAAGGAGAGGAACTTAAGAATACCTAAACTTACCAACGGTCAGCAAAACTGAAGACAGCTAAATAGAGGGAAGAGAGGACAGTCTGCTACAACTTTTGGAAATGAACCTAAAATTTCAGTCAACTTACAGCTATAGAGTTCAGTGTTAATCTGTTTACTTAGGGTATAAAATAATAGTTTCATTGATACTTTTTTGTATGTTTGGGTTTTTGAGGGAGGGTCTCGCTTTGTAGTCTACGCTGGCCTGAACACACCAGATAGCAGGCTGCCTTGGCCTGCTGAGTGCCGGGATTACAGGAAAGCACCACCACGTGTCGCTTCATGTATGCTTTTGAGGAGAAATAAATTCCACCTTATGATAACTAGCACTTTTTTACAGTATCTCACCAGAGGTTTATGACAAGGGTTAAATACAGGGTCTCCTAAGTATACAAGTCAACAAAGTGCCCCATTCACAAACACGACAAATAATGAATTATTAAAACTAAAAAAGACAAAAAAACTCAGTGCAAATTGTAATTTTCCTTTGATTAGTAGAAGAATACTACATTAGAAAGTTAAGCTGCAGGTATTTATTTTTCCAACTAAAGTCTCACTAAACAGTCAAGGCTTTGTCTCCTCCGAGTCCTCGATGTTGACTAGCGTGTGACTGACAGCCAAGACGCGTTTACCCCTCTGCAAACGCTACAGACGCGTGCCAGCTGCAGTGAGGGCTCTACGGGGCTTCCCCCTGGTCTTGCCTTTCGCCAGAGGAAGCTATCTCAGAAGAGGACCTCACCTTCTAAATTGGCTTTAAGCCCAGAAGGATCCTCAAAGTTACAGAGCTTCAGGGATGCACCTTCTGCATTAGAACAGAGCATCTTGACTCCCTGGAGGTTAGCGCACTGCGAAGAAAACGACTGGGTTTTAAAGTTCATAATTTTTATTTATTTATTTATTTTTTTGTGGTACCAGGGATTGAACTCAGGACCTTGTACTTATGCTGTTGAGCTATATCCCTAGCCCCAAAGTTCATAATTTTGTTCTAATTGGTGTAAACAGGAAAAAACTACCAAAAAGAGGAAAAGGTTTAATCCTACACATTTGTAATCACATATGTTCTATTTACAATAAAGACTTTAATGGAACCCACACACAACTAAACATTTTAAAGAATTCTTTTAGAACTGTTTTAAAAGAAGCAAGATGCTAAATTAACAACAGCACATTCACTTTACATAAAACCTAAGTGCTTAGAACAGACAAGAAGCTGGGGGAGAACTCTGACGCCCTATTTCTATTTTCGTGAACAGCCCCTGGCACGACGATGGCAGTTGAAATACATGAGTGAAGAAAGCACGCACTAGTGATTTCCCCCCCTTATCACTATAGAAATCAATAAATGGAATTTGTGATGCTTCAGGAGGTTCCTACCACTTTCTCTTCAAAGGCCAGAATACTAATGCCAGCAACTAAGCATATCATTTGGCTACAAACTGTGAACACACTGCTTATTTGGTCTTCTGTACCAGTGGCTGCCACATAGCACTGTACACCCTGAGCACCCAGGGCACAGGGCACACATAGAGCACAGAGTAATAATTAGAAAAAGTCGAGGAGACTTAAACTGATAACCTTTCTTTCTTTTTTTTTTTTTTCTTTTTTTGCAGGACCAGGGATTGAACTCAGGGCCCTACGCTTGCCAGGAAAGCACTTATTCTACTGAGCTATTTCCCTGGTCCCCTGATAACCCTTCTTAAAAGTGTAATGCCATCAGCTCTGTAACTCTGAGAATCACTAGATGCCCGGGAACACTTTCCCATGGGCAAAGTGGAAGCAGAATGAAAAAGTATTTTAAAAATTACAAGGCACACATAAAAACAGAAAATTATAAGGTACAATATGAACAATAGTTGTAGTTGCCTAAAACCCTAAGGCTGGTCAAGTTATATGCTACACACATCTATGAAGAAAATCCCTTATTTTATAGGTATAATTTCTTTTTTCTTTCCTTTTTTTTTTTTTTTTTTTGAGGCAGGGCCTCACTACGCAGTTTCCTCTGGCCTTGTGCTCACTTTCTATAGCCCCCAGGCTGGTCTCAAACTCACAAAGATCCTCTTGGCTCAACCTCCCAAGTGCTAGGATTACAGATATGTGCTACCACACCCAGTTCCAGGTCCCCATGGTAGGCACCTGCATGGGGGCCGAGACATGCCTGGGGATCCAGGGCCAAGATCACACAATATGTGGGGCCGGGAATTGAGCTTGGGTCCTTGTGCTTGCCAAGTAGGACTTATGTGTCTGAGCTATCTCTCCAACCCCTTTTATAGGTACAATTTCATTCAGCCTACAGTCAATTCTGATAAAAGGAGACAAGACAGAGACCATTTCAATCACAGATAACTAACAAACTCTTGCTTAAGGCAGCCCTAACTAGATAGGTAGGACAGGTAGGCCCTTGAAGGACTGGTGTAAGTACAGGATGACTGGACTTGAAAAAGATCAAAATTTTAAAATGACTTGTGGCAAGGTACAGACAAAATGAAACAGGCTGTATACTGAGATCTCGTGAAGCTGAGTGACAGTGGTACAAGGGGGATTTACTGTGTCCTTTGCAAATTCTCAGCATTTATAATGTGAAAAGTCTTTTACAAAAGAAAAAAAAAAAAAAGAAAGGAAAACTTTAGATTCTAGTTCTAACTCTGGTAAAAGCCAACCTTTGGCCTCTGGCAAGACTCTTATTTCTCATTCCGTAAAATGGCCAAGTCATGCTCAATAATTATTTGCATTCTTACCATTTGGCAAGCTCTGAGCATTCTGTAATTCTTGGGCGGGAAAATGCAATGGACAGGGACCAGCTGAATCATCTCCCAGCAGCAGAGTGTGGACAGAAGGGGCCACTGGACAGCGCAGCCGGAGCGCGCATCCTGCTCTACCACAGAAGACAAGGGTTCTATGGACAGGCTTCCCAGGCCGCGAGGGCAAGAAGTGAAGCTACAAACTGGGTGAGCCGTGCAGCAAGAGTGGTGGGGGCTGCCAGCATGGCCACCTGCTGCAGTGTCACCAGCATCAACACTTGAGGACACAGGGCTGGTAGGCAGCGGCGTCTTCAAGTGCCAAGGACAGTGAGAAGTTAGTCGTGACTCTCACAGCCTGGATGGTCTGGCCTATGACACTGCAGCAGGAGCCATTTTCATCCTGAATAATGAGGCTTATATTCCTGTAACACCTGCTGATTTTTCATTGTCTACTTGGGCCTTCACATCACCTATATGATGCAGATAGAGTAAGTATCAAGTCCTACATTACAGAGAAGAAAATAATGGCTCAGTTTCACAGTTCATAAAACTATAATTAAACAGAGCTGCAAACCAGTTGTGCCGAATGACCTTATCTGTCTTATATCTCTTTTTGCCCTTGGCATAAAAAATAACAAGTTGTCTTCAACATTTCACTTGAGACTAAGTTTCGTTGTGCTGTTAGTCCTGCACCTGTTTCACTGCTGACTGGACCTTTCCTCACATAACAGAATAACGAGTGACAGTACCTAAAATGCATACTCAGAGTTTTTACCAGATCTGACACAAAGCTCCATGGAAAATAGGTTATAACTTAAGAATAAGCCCCACATTACAGTATTTCAATAAATGATTATTAATAGCCAAATTCGGGCTGGGGAGATGGCTCAGTAGAATAAGCACTTGCCTGGCAAGCGCAAGGGTCTGAGTTCAAGCCCCAGCTCTGCCAAAAAAAGAAAAGCGCCAAATGCTATATTAGGGGCAGTTTCAAAGACATACAGACTTAAGCCTTGGTACTAAAGAACTTAAAGTTGTTATTAGTTCTATATATATTCTCTAACCCCAAATTCATACAGGTAATTGTTACATGAGTACATATGGCCACATATATACATGCCTTTGAATTTATATATGTATATATACACACACATATCCATAACAATATCTACAGACAGAAAGAGAGAGAGAGAGAGAGAGAGAGAGAGAGAGAGAGAGAGAGAGAGAGAGAGAGAGAGAGAGAGAGCCAGCGAGCCATTCAGATGCTAATATCCAGGCTGGTGCATACCAGGCTTATTTCAAAGTATCTGACAATTTAGGACAGTCGCATTTTCCCATTCCAAAAAGGAGGTTGAAAAGACTGCAAAGGTTCCTTTCAGCTTTACACTTGTTTAAAAACATGTAGGAAAATACCAGGTATTGTATAACAAATTTAGTATATTATATTGAGATCAAGAACCAAAATTTCAAGGGCTGGGGAGATGGCTCAGTAGAATAAGCACTTGCCTGGCAAGTGCAAGGGCCTGAGTTCAATCCCCGGTTCCGCCAAGAAAAAAGAAGCAATTTCAAGATATCCCTTATTAGCTGCCGAACCTTCTGGGTCTACATTTAATAAAGGATATCAAAGTTGCAAACCCAATGTATTCCACTTTTAGAGCTTTTAGTTTTATCATTAACATACTAAATCAGCTGTTTTCAAGGAAAAGCTCCTCTAAGAGACAGATAAAATTCTTGTTTTTCGAGACTGCTTACTAGCCTAAAATTTTAATTTTTCTCATAACCAAGAATGATTCTTACATCAAGCACTGATCCAGAAAGATCAGCTCGCTCAAGATTCGCGCAGCAGAGATTTGCATGTGCAAGGTTGCAGCGGCTTAAATTGGCCATCTTGAAGTTAATGTATCGAAGGTCCAAACGAGAAAGATCAGCACCACTGAAGTTTAAACCCTGAAATTAGAAAGCACAAACTGTCATAATATTTAAACCATCTGTTTGCATTAAATTTAATTACTATAACTAACCATCTTGTTTTTTTAGAAGCAATTGGCAGTTCAGTGACTTGGAGTTTATTATAAAACACAAGCAAATGGAACTTACATACATAAAGTACTAGTTTTTAATGGGTTCCACATAAAAGAAACTTCACATGTACATTAAGACACTGACTATACTTCATTTATGTGCAGACATTTCTAAAGAGGAAGCCCTGTTAATAACATACCTGCTGGTGTTACTTTAGCTAAAGCTGATTATGATTCAAAGATTTTAACTCAAGAATTCAGAACAGTGTATTAAGAAAAAGTAGGTATCAAAAGCTACAATACACATGTGTTGTGTATAAGCTCAATTCTGATTTAGTAAAACAAAGGTTTTCTGAAAGCTATAATCCACATGTGTTTGCCACTGACTAGCCGTACACTACAACTGGGCAAATATTAACTGTTCTAGAATTGCAGCGATTTCCCACACTATTCAAAACTGCTAAATAAAGTATAACTAGATAATAATAAAAAAAGGCTGTTGCATCTTTTTCTGGCTGTTTTAAAAAGAAGTCAGTGCTATGGCCCATAATTAAACTATATCTTGCATGAAAACAAAACCAAAGCTAAACAAAAATACTGTAAATAAGCAAAACCCTAGGAGGATGAGGGTCTAATTTACTCACAGAGTCGCTGATGGAAGGAAGTCATATAAATCTGCATTAGTTACCTGGCAACGCAATTCTGACTTAGTTGGAGTTGCTAGCAGAAACCGAACGAATTCCTTTCGGGATATTGGTGAATGGTCCTCTGGTGGTTGGGAATTCTTGGAAAAGATATTATAGAATTAGAGGGCCATTTTGGGGAGAAACCTGTGTAAATGTAATAATGGTCGAGAAGAGAGCCTCACCTTTATTGCCACTTCTAGGTGTTCAATCAATGAATCAATTCCAAAAAATCTGGCTTCTTCTAACACTCCTACCAGAACAAAAAGATGTGACTTTTAGGGACAATTCTGTTTGCTTGTGTAGGGTACTGAACCCATGGGTTCAGTCATGTTAGCAAGTGCTCAACTACTGAGCTACAGCCTCAACCAACAATTCATTTGATATCTACAGAATTCTCCGTGTTGAACGCTCACAGGAGAATTGAAATCCAACAAGTAGGCTACTGTCAAGAGCAGGAAAGTAGCAAATGTTTAGAATTTATATACAGAATATTGAAAAATATTTTTAAAACAAAGGTTTTCTGTAAGATAAAAAAAAGTTAATTAGAACAAAAGCTTTCCATCCTTCAAAACTGTTGCTTATAATGAGAGGTCATAAGAAAGCTGAGCAGTACACATTTCTAAGACAGCAGATTTAGTGATTTCACTGTGAATCCCATAAAAATGATTAGTGCACTTAATCTGAACATTTCATTTACTTTTTTAATGGTGCAAATCTGATTGGATTTGTCATAAATATCTTTTACTTACTGAATCAGAAAATGTTAAAGTGAATAAAAGTTGAAGTCAGCTTCATAACAAGTCAAAAGTATAACACAGAAGTTTTCTTGTAGGAAAATCAGCTTTTATGGGGGATTTCTAAAAGATAAAAGGGATTTCACCTTTCACTGGGAGACCCGGTATGCTTACTGTCACCTATTGTCAGAGTGTGTGGGACTAAACCTAGAATCCACTCTCTGCTGGATGAAGCCTCCACCATTCAGTTAAACAGAATCTTATTTTTCTCGATGATGAACAAAACACCTGACAGCTGAAGCTACAGGAGAACAGGGTTCAGTCCATAACTGGCTGGCTCCGAGACAGGGTGGCAGAGCAGACAGGCAATCCAGCAGGGAAAGAGTTCACAGTAAGCAGAAGGTAGCAAAGCAGCCGAGGGTGTGTGTGGGGGGCGCTACAGTTCCCTCTACCCCGCCCATCTTATTCAGGCTACTTCGGGGGTTAGTGCTCACAGCCTTAACCCTAAAGCCTTTGAGCCAGCATCCTACCAGGAATTAATCCCAGGATCACTCCCGAAAAATCCCCATCTATGACTGCATGAGGCTTTGGGGGCAATATCTAGACACAAGTCATAACAAATGGTTTTAAGAACCCAAAATAACACAACCCTAAGAACTTAGGAATACAAAGTATGAGATATAGTTCCTTCTTAAAATAGTTCTAAGTTAATAAAACAAAAATGCAAGCAGTCATTTGGGAAGATAATGATCCTTTCTTTGAAAACTGATTCCATGTCCAATAATCTAACTATGACACACAAATGACCGGTGGCTAGCACACTGCCCAGGGACACATTCCCCTGTCCATGCCGGAGCAGCTCCCTCCAGGGATTCCTCTAGCAAGGCAGCCACTTCAGAGGCTCTGTCCTGGGTAGAAACTTACTATAAAGAGGTTCTAATGGGTCTTGCTCTCAGTTTGCCAAGATCTGGGGACACCAGAACTTCTATATTTTCTATTTGTACTAGTAGGACCCGGATCTGAAACCCAGCTCTGCTGCTTACTATCTTTTTGTTCTAGTTTATTTATTTACTTAGAAATGAGGTCTCCCTATATAGTGCAGGCTGGCCTTGAACTCACTTATGTAGCCCAGGCTGGCCTCAACTCTGGTGATCCTCCTGCCTCAGCCTCCCAAGTGCTAGGATTACAAGTGTACACCACCATACCTGGCTAGGTTTAGGTGATTTTAAAGCATTTAGCTGCTGGGGTCAACCTAAAGGCAACATGAAGAGTCTGGAGAGAGATTGTACAGCAATGTCATTCAGTGTCTCTGTCTGTCTGTCTGTCTGTCTCTCTCTCTCTCTGGTTGGCTCAGCCTGCCCTGGGGGTGGGGCTGGTACCCTGGGCTTGGGGCTGGTGCGCATGCCGTACCAGGAATCTAACCAGGTCCCTAAGCTTGCCTAAGTAAGTGCTTAGCCCCCTGAGCTATCTCAATGATCCCTCAAAGTCTCTTTTGATAACTATCCAAATCTGAAATGAATAAAAAGAAATAGAGACTTAAACACCCACACACAATACAAAGGACCAATGAATCAGAGCTTGTTCTTTGAAAAGATGAAAATGTGTATGGGATGGAGAGAGACAGGACAGAACAGATCAATTTAGTTAATTTCTACTCCGATCTATATTTTTTGCCTTCTAATATACACAAAGACTACACACCTGAGAGAATATCTGTTATCTATTTCTATACCTACATGTACTCTACCTGTGTGAAAACTTAACAGTTTAGAGTGGGAAAGACATACTTTTGCTCTGTGAAAATATACATTGTTTATAAAAACAAAACAAAACAATCTTCAACTTAAAAAGTACAAGGGGGAAAAAAAAACAAAAGTACGAGGAATCACTGAACACTCACCCAGCAAGTTAATGCCATCGTTGACGATGAGCTGGCCGTGACGCAAGTAGTTCAGGATGGGCTCGAAGTACTCAGGACTCCGATCAATTAGGAACGCTCCTCTGTGATCTTGCTTATTTCCCCAGACACCTGTGTGACCGAAACGGTGAAGAAAGGCCCGTAACCACAACGGCTAGAATCGGTGGGACAAAGTAGCCTAGCACACCAGCAAGTTTCTATTAATGTAACGATTCTCGATACCACGGAAAAGTCCATTCAAGGGGCTGGAGAGATGGCTCAGTGGTCTAAAGCACCTATTTGGAACAAGCTTGGCAAAGCATCAGGGACCGTGGTTCGATCCCCCAGCACCACAAGCCAGCCAGCCCCGCCCCCTAGTGGGCTGAGCTGGCCACACACACACACTCACTCTCTCTCTCTCTCTCTCTCTCTCTCTCTCTCAAATAAATAAAAAATTAAAAAAAAAAAAAGTCCATTCAAGAGCTACAGAGTCACGTAGATATTAACAGATCATAAAAACAGGCCATCTACTCACCTTTGTCCTTGAACATGTGGGCCAGCATACTGTCAGGTTCTTTATTCACTAAAGTGCTCCTAAGAATGCAGGGAAAAAAACTGATTTCTTCATGTGTCTTTATAAACAAACATATTTAAGTCAAGAGTATACTTGATTTCTGCTGTTCTTTCAAAAAGATGCATGCTAAACCTGGTAGGAGCAATGCTGGGAAACAAAAACGTGCAGTGAGTGGCTATTCATCAAAATCTCTTCTAATCCGGCACTTCCTTTCAGTTAAATACCATTTTATTTTTACTTAAACACTAATCTACTCTTTAGCTAGGTATTATATCACAGTATTATTTATCACCTAAACTTATTTTTCTGATTCTCTTTAATAAGTAGCCATAATCTTTACAAAAGTCAATACAGTTAATTTTTACTTGCATTTGATGCATATTATTGCTATCGAAAGGCACACTTCTAAGACACCAGATTCATGCTTTTGATGCCTTCTCTGGATTAGAGACATGGTAATTATGTTCTGCTTTTTTCTCTAAAAACTTTCTGAAATACGTCTGCACATCGCATTGCATATTTAAGCAGCCATTGGATTACCTTGTAAGTAGTCAGCAAATTAAAGGAGAGAACCAATGGCACACGCAAGGCCTTTCAGTGTTTCTTGCACGCATGCACACCTACCGTGTGGTTGTAAAGTACCGCCCTCCAACATTTAATGTTAGCCAGTCTGTGTGGGGTCCTAACAATCCTTCCGGTGGCTTAGAATCTGTCTGAGGATCTACAGATGACAAGTAGAAAATAAAAATAGTAAGACTGGGGGTTTAGAGAAGATGGTGTGATTTTTGAAACTAAATTGATCATAAAAGTATACTGAGTTACTAGAACAGCAAAACCCCAACCCACAGGCAGAAGGTACTCACAAGGCCACCTACAGCTCGAGGAGTAACGTGCCCACGGGGTGAAGGAAAAAGCAGGGAAAAGCAACAGGGTGTGTGGTGAGCCCAAGAAATCCAAAGCTACCAGAGGTGCTGCTTTCACAGCTGGGCAAACCTGAGAAGAACTAGCTGAGAGTAGAGGGGCATGGCCATCCCCAAAAAGGGTGACACCAGGAGCTTGGAGCAATATCTCAAAGGGCTGGAAATTATCTCTCAAAACCTACCAGCCAAAACTTCCTTCTCAGGGCAAAACCTGACATGATGACAAGATACCAGGGAAATATTCCAAACAGAACAAAACAAAGGGAACAGAGAAAACAGGAGTCCATAAAAAGAAGGTCTAATGAACCAGAACTACATCAAGAAATGATCCTGTATTTTTAACACTTTACAAAACAGCAGAAAAGGGAATTGTAGGGTCATGAAATTAGAAAAAAAAACTTTCATAAATTACACCTTCATTTTTAAATTAAGCAAAACTTAATTTTAGGTGCAAATGAGCAACAGGAAATGATTGGTCAAATCCTTATAGAAATATTAAATAAACAGGAAAGAACAGGAATCATGTCACTAGGGATAATAAAAATATGCCAGAAAGAAATGCCCACAAAATAAATGAAAGTTATAATGTTCCAAAACATGCTGTAAATAGTAAATAAATATAAAGCATAACAGAAACTGGAATTATAAAAATTCAGAAATGAGGAAGTCAAGAAAGAATTAGAAATATTTCAACAATGAAGATTAAACCAGGAAAAAGACAAAAATGACTAAACACAATGTTATAAGGGAAATACAAGGTAAAAAAGCTTTACAACTCAAAAAGATATACAGAGATAAAATAGATTTATAAAAGTAGGTTTCAAATGTAAAAAGCAAATGTAGATTTAACTTATAATAGGAATCCTGAAAGAAAATCAAAACAAAAAGACAAAATAGGTAATTTAAAGTTAAAGAAAATATTTCTGAAATTTAAAAATATAAGTATTTATAACTATATTAAAAAGGATCCATCACATAGCTGAGAAAACCAACCCAGAGCACCAAAAAATATTCTACTAAAATACTGTGCATCAAAAAAAGACGATTCTGCTGGAGAGCTAGCTCACTGGCGTAAGTGCCTCCCGGCAAGCGCAAGCTCCTAAGTTCAATTTCTGGTACCAAAAAAGAAAGAAAAGAAAAATCCTTTCAAGGATCTAAGAGAGACAATCACAAAAAAAGAGATCAGGTTTCTGAAGCCAACACTTCCTGCCAGAATTTAATAATTTCAAATAATGTGAACCAATTGGGGCCGGGGAGATGGCTCAGTGGAATAAGCGCTTGCCTGGCAAGCGCAAGGGCCTGAGTTCAATCCCTGGTTCTGGGGAAAAAAAAAAAAAAATCAAATAATGTGAGCCAAGCATATTCCCATAGGTTCCCTGTGATACAAGTGACATAAAATATTCACATTTAAAGTTTGTAATTTGATAAGCTGTGACATGATTCTACATGAGACTTTCAAGCATAGAAACCACAAAGGACAAGATGTCAGAGAGTGCAGTTTTCACAAACTCTGGGAAGGATCTATTAGAGAACAAGTTTCAGACAGGCAACCACTGGAGAAACTGACACACGATGGGAGGTAAACATTATACACACTTGAAAAGCTGAAATTAAATGAGGACTTTCAGGGAGCGAATATATATGGCTACACAATCTGACAATGCAGAAATACAAATTATTTTTAATAAGTGGAGAAAGGAGCCAGGTGTGGTAGCCCACACTTGTAATCCCAGCACTCTGGCAGCCTGAGGTAGGAGGACTGCGGCTTAGGCAACTAAGTAAGACCCTGCTTCAAGGAAGGAAGGAAGGAAGGAAGAGAAAAGAGGGAAAGAGAGAGAGAGAGAAAAAAGAAAGAAATAGGGCTGAGAAGTCCAGTGTAAAGGCTTTTAATTCAATTCATAGTACTGAAAAAAAAAAAAAAAAAAAAAAAGGGAGGGGAGTAGAAAGGATGACAATATGCAAAAAATGTTTATTTCTAGTAAGCATCTTGGTATGGAAAGTATTCGCTTTGTTATTCTGATAAATTTTTGTGGTTTGTGTGGAATGAAGTAAATAATGAGAAGGATTTTTTTTGGCTACTTCTGGCTGTCTTGAGTGTGGGTATGGGGCTTGTGGGGCTGGGTATCGAACCGCAGTCCCCTGCTCCTGACTGCATTTGCCCAAGCAGAGCTTTAAACAACTGAGCTATCAGGCAAGCCCTCTAAATAATGAGACATAATCCTATCACTGGTAATATTGATAAAAGCCAGAATTATTGATACTGAAGAATGGCTACACAGATATAATAAAAGAAATGTTAAATAAAATAATCCTGAACTATATTTGTAATCCTGACTATATCTATAATCCTAAACATAGAGTACTATGAACCCAAAGATATTTCATCTATTTATATGTTAAGTTATATATGACATAAACTGTTTAGTCTTTATTATAGAACACATTATATGTAAATTTTATTTCTAGCTACCTATATACTTCTCACTCTGGCCATCAAAAAGACCTAACAGCAGTGCTCAGATTGTATCTTGAAATCACAATTATTAACTCATGAAAAAATGTCGATCCATGTCTGTGACAAGAAAGGTAAGATGAACCCTGACATTTCAGAAGGTGAGGGACCTACAAAAGACACACGGAACTGTTAGAAAGACTTGAAGCTTCGTACCAGCCATGCAAGATCATCTGAGTGGCAGTGAACACAGACAATGGAAACACACCAACTGCGTCTAAATGTAAGAGTCTGTAGCCACACACGGAACAAATTCTAATGACTTTCTTTTTTTTGTGGTGCTGGGGACCTCACTCACGCTAACCATATATATACTCCACTACCAGGTTACCGTCTCATTCTGACTTCACTGTAAATAAATCACTGTATGCAAAGAATGAACTAAGCAACCACTGTCTGCCAACCGTTCTTAGGCTGATGGACAAAAGACGAGGAAGAGTCTGCACATGGTTTTAAGTAGAGACAGAAGAGCTGAGCAAAGATTCAGGCAACTATCGCTACAAATGTTTAGACACACACTCAGGTGTGATTGCAAAAACTATACACATAAAATGCTCCTTAAAGAACATTTGCCTACGTAAGCTTTAGGATTTGTCTTTTGCGATATTCTTAACTACATACACTTTCTTCCAAATCGAAAGGCAGGATATGTGTATCTCCTTGGGGGGCATGTGCCAAGACATGTTTTGATTTATTTGCTTTGTACAACAGTGAAGGATTGAGATCCTTTTAACATTAAGCTTTATAACTCTACGTAAAGTATTTACCATTTTACCATGTTTTATTTTGGTGAACAAAATTGGCTTTTAAGAAAGACACTTACCAATAAATGGCTCTCCTTCACACACAAACAAAACATCATCATCCCTGGAGAAATCAAAATTCAAAAAAAAGCCACCATCAAAACCTAGAAATCACATTAATTATCTGTTGACTATAGGAATATTCCTTAGAATTATGCAGAAAATGGTTTTTGCTGCCAATCTGTATACCACAACTAAATTTCCAGTGCCCTGCTTAACCCTTACTATATGTTTCTGGATTTAAATGCAAGTATCCTGTACACAAAAAGTTGTACCGGTCATTTGCATAGAAGAATTTTTGAAATGGAAAAAAAAAAAAAAACAAAAACACTGCCAATTATGTGAGTTTGGTTTCTTTATTGTTTTCTTTTTCCTACTTTTAGAGACAGGACCTAGCTAGGTAGTCCAGGCAGGTCTTCAGCTTGCTATGAAGTCTAGGCTGGCCTCAAGCCTGCATCAATCCTCCTGCCTCGGCTCCCTAGAGGTATGCACCATCATGCCCAGCTCGGCTTATTAACTGATGAGTTTACCATCTTGCTCAAAATATGTTTAAAACCACAGGCAACTTTTTTAAACCTCATTTTAATTCTTCATCCATAGACAAATTATTGGCATTCTTTCCTAAGTCATTTGTTGCTCTATGCTTTGGAAATGAAAATAAATTTTCTTATTAAATCCAGGAAAAATAAAATTTATACTAACTCTACCATACATACTCACTCTGTTCCCGCTGAACACCCCAAGTAAATACCATACGGTTCCGGACAATCCGTGTATAACCTCCTCCTAGCCCACCCCAGCCAATGACTGGTGCCAGTGGATGCCCAGAGACTACTGTGCACAAGACACCAGCAAGCAGGCCCATGAGGTGTAGCTCGGAAGCCTTCAGTTACGTCCTCCTAAGCTACTTCCTGTGGGACACCACAGGAACATACTGAGATTTTCTTAAAAGCAGAATTTCTGTTAAAAAATTAGTTTAATGTCAATCAGTAGGTATGAATTATTCATACAAACTGAATGATCAGTTGTAAGACAGAAATACAAAAACTAAAATTCTCCTGTTTGTATTTAAAATTCAGTTTACATTTCCTGCCTGTACATGAGGACACCTGACTTTTCTAGAATACGGTGAAAGTTTGTTTTCATTAGCAAAGTCAACTACTAAACTCTATGAAGTGGGTAAGTTGATAACATTCAAATTCAATTAGATGCTTAGTGTCCTGTTGGTAAAATGAAGGTAAAAGTGATTAAGTTGGCTATCAGTACATTACAATGAAAGATTATTTTGATCTGGATTTAATCAGAGATTACATTTTATATACAAGTGTAATTTGGGGCATCATTATCTTCACACTGTCAATTAAAAAAACCCGTGCTTTGCCAGCCAAATGAGGTAACTCAGGCGAGCCAATTACAACCTAACTGCAGAGTCAGCTCTTAGTTTTGTGTCCTCTTCACCATTCTGTTGCTGTAAATTCTCTGACTTTAAGAAAGGAGTGAGGTGAGCTTATTTTAAAGGGATAACCTTCCTAGGATTTTGAAGGAAACAAACTCAAAAATGTACTACTCTGGTAGGCCTCAGGTGGTCTCTTCTCAGGATTCTATCCTATTTAGTAAGTTTTCCAAAATAAGGTCTCTGTGATGTTTATAAAATTCAAAACATTTATAGGAAATAAATTTAACCATGAGCAGGTACTATAAAAAGAGATTAGTAAAATTTATCATTAAAAACTATGTCTTACTGGATTATATACAAAAGACTATCAATATATGAGCTATAATAAGGGTTCTCTATCCAATCAATATACCTCAAGTCCAAATCATGTAAATTCAAAAAAGCTACTTATAACCAATCACTTGCCAAAACCTTATCTTCTTAGCAGTGACAACACTACGGCCTTAGGGAAACAAGCAAGAAGCCTAGGGTACACTGTTGACAGCTTATAAAAAGGTGAAGGTTACCTGATCAAAGCAATATCATCAATCAGTCCACCTTTCCCATTATACACACTCGTGGCTTTTATACCGAGTTTACTGCTGGCCACAGAAAGCAAATCAGACAAAGTTCCATACACAGCAACCACCTGTAAACACACCAGAGCAATTTGAACAACTTATATAATAAATTTCATCACCTATAATTCATAAACTGTCATGTAATAAGTAGGACTGAAAAGTCAGATTATCGGAACGGAGATTTCAAGGGTTCTTAACTGTGTCTCTCTTTCATGACTCATGTGTTTTCATGTTAAAGAAATCCAAAACTAGAAAAGAAATTGCTGTTGACCAACACCAAACTGTAATCTTAAAATCTGGGTGTTCTAGGTGCACAATAAGCTAGATCTGCGCTTGAATCTAGAGTCTAACATTTTCTTACGGTGAACTTGGGACAAACGCTTCACACTTGTGTGGTTTTAATTAGTAATGAAGAAAACAGTAAAACTTACTTTAGGAAGTTAATTGGAGGACACAATGAATTAATGCTTAAAAGCTTAGCAAAGTGCTTACTGGTATACAAAGGCTGATTACCTTTTACCCAAAATGCTTGGGATTCGAAGTCATTTCAATCAGTTTTGGATTTTGGAATTTTTGCATAGCCTTAGGGCTGAGCATCCCTAACTGAAAGTCTGAAACCCAAAATGGTTAGAAGTCAAATTTCAGATTAGGGATGTCCAACTTTACTTTGCTTATTTTTGTATACTCACAGAGCAAGGCAGGCTAAGCATTTAAAATGATCAAGGCTCTAAGAGTTATTTGCTGAGTGTGTTAAACGCCCCAGTATGCACCTGAAGTTTCCATGATTACCTACTTTAATAACTAGGCACAAGGAATTAAAGCATTTTATGGAGTACATCAAGAAGCTTATATATCTTGAACTTTATAATGACTATATTATATACTATTCAAACTAAATCCTTTCTAAAGTTCAAATTCCATGACAAATGAAAGCAATCGACAAGCTGGGAAAATAAATGCTATGCCAGGTCTAACAGGACTGGTTAGTTTTTTTTTGTTGTTGTTATTTTTAATTTAGCATTACATATGATTTTTAAAGTGTAATTTATGCTAGTGAAGTCTAAAATTTAGAGCCTACACACATATTTAAAACATTTCTTATATACTTACATTACATAACACAATCAATACTGATTTACTCAAATAAAGCACCAAACACAATTCAGAACTAGAAGGTAGAACTCATTTTACCCTATTTACATTCAGTTGAATACAGTTTAAAAATGTAAATGATTTAATTTCTTAAAAAGATGACATACTAACTCTAAGGCCAAGAAGGGAAATATTAAAAATGGAAAATTTGGATAACAACAAGTGCTGGAGAGAGGATATGGATCAATGAGAAGTTTCATGCATTACTGATGTGAGGATAAATGACCATGATGATTTTGACAACCAATTTAGCATTATTTTTAACATGAAATATTTACATACCCTAATACCTAAATAATTACTATTACATATACACATACAAGTACATATATCAATTCATGTGTCTATGCACATACATATATATAAATACAAATGACACATATAATTGCAATCATATGTATCTTATACTTGTATATAAACAACTATACAGAGTCTACCAAAACAGTGTATACTGTCAAGAGAAGAAAAACCTGTATAAATATTTTAATACTAAATTTACTGAGACATATTAAGATTAATACAAGTTACCTTTGGCTTCTACAATTATAAGTGGTCACTATTAGCTTCTAGAAATTTATTAGTACGATAAAATGCTAAGGTGAGTATACATTTTTTTGGTAGACTCCATAGGTATCATATATACTGTATATAAGTACCACTACACACACACATTCTGTACAGCAATGGTTCCTAAAGGTGTGGTCTGGATTAATATCTATACCTTACAATCTCTTGGAATTGATAGATGCTACTCCTAATCCCAGCTAGATTTTGTGGAGATGAAGGCCAATAGTACGTCTTCTTCTTAGTGATTCTGTTGCATAAATTATTGCCCTAGAAAATGCTTGCCCACGTGCACCAAGGTACATACACAGGAATATTCAGGTAGCACTGGTAATGGTGAGATATAACGAAGACAAATGACCCAACGGTCACTGACAGGGGACAGTTAAAGTCCGGTAGCATGGACTTTAGTAGTGCAGTGAAAATGAACAAACTATCACTAAGTGGAGCATTACAGATGGAATGTTAGAAATATTAAGTTCCAAGAGATTACATATGCTATTTAAGATGCAGAATGTTTAAAAATTGACAAGAAATGTATTTTAGGTGAACATATATACATGGTAAAACTAATGATTAAACAAGAAAAAAAAAAAAAAAGCAAAGAGAAGTACAAAATTCATGAAAATAGCTTCCTTAGAAGAAATATAAGGAATAGAAAGTGCATGAACACATTAAGATATGGTTATATACTAGCTTTTGGGTTGTATGGAAGATTTAGGGATATTTGTTATATTATTTTCCTTCTAATCGGCATGTACATTAATTTTTTTTTTTTTTTTTTTTGTACTAGGGATTCAACTCAGGATCTTGCACTTGCCAGGCAGGCACTAATGTCGCTAAGCTATCTATCTCCCTGGCCTGTTAATATGCTTTAACCAACAGTGCAGAATGAAGCTCTGTTTCCTAGTCCACAGTGTCTGAACGTTTGGCACGGTGGCTCACACAAAGAAGGTGCTAGAGGTTAGGTCAATGAGTACTGTACACAAAAGGTCTATGATTTGCACAGTTCATTACTAAGCATTTTGAAGTTAAAAAATTAAATGGCATTACGAGCGCAGGAACTTTTCTGGCACTGGTATCAGGCTGCTCAGAAGCCATGTACTACATTTAGAGGTCAGAATCTCCACGTCCACTTGCTAAAGGACAACTGTTACAAGGTATTGAAAGAGAAAATAGGAACTGTGGGACTATGGAGAAGGGATGGAAAAGCACAACCATGACTGACTCATACTGCTTTAAGAAAACTAAAATCCCATGATAAGCACCCCAGTGTTTTAGAACGATGGCCTTCAAATATTTTGACTATGAACCCACTGGTCAAACATTTTTGGGTGTGTGCTCAAGCCTTTGCATATTTATTTACAAACTATGTACTTTTGTCAGAAAGAACATGTTTTCCCAAATGATACAAAGATTTGCATTTACTATGAATTGGCCAGTAACAATCCCTGAAATACTGCATCAAGTTCATTGAGATGCTGTTAAATAGAAAACTGACTTTAAACATTAAACATTCCAAAAGAACTAAAAGAACTCTGAGGTCATTTGTCTTTGTGTGCTAGAAAGTGATTTTAAATGCCTTGTTAATTAGAGTGACCTCATCCTATCACTGGCTAATATTTCAAAGAACAATATACTCTAAGAGAAAGGTTTGATTGAGAAAGCAGTTACTAGAACTTCACTCTTCTTTAAAACTTGGCACTTTCTGACTTGTACGATCCAAAGAAATTCTTTAGTTTTTAAAAATCTCATAGTTCGGTCTAAAAGCAGCAGCTCTGGTATTTTCTCACTGTTTATTTGTGCTTGCATGATTAATATTGTCTTCAATCTGTTGTGTCTTTGGAGGACTCTTTCAAAGCCATGTGGCGTTTTAGTCAAGGTTACAACTGGAGGATAGAGATCTTAGCATTGTGTAAGCTTTGCATCATATAGTGCCTAAGTGAAAACAAGAAGGCTTTCTCACAGAATTCCACAATTGGGGTTTCCCAGGTTAAAAAAGCTAAGGGCTCTTACAATTTTAAATTTCTAGGTAAAATAAGAGAAATGATAGGTATGTTTCTTCCTAACCTCCAATCCAAGAAATACAATAGAAACTAAGTAAATAAAAGTGATATTCAGACTAATAGATGGGAAATCAAACTATTTCAGAGTACTACTTCATATCCTGCATGTTCATAATGAGTATGTGTGTCAGGATCAAATCAACCCTGATTAAATATAGTCACTATATATGCATATATATATATATATGCATGTATACATACATAAGAGGCTGTTATGGATAATTTTGCTCTTTTATGAACTATGAGTTCTTGTAATGTTTTTTGATCAGCTGAAGGAAGAGAAACACTGACAGCTAGTATCTCCTGCTAGGATTTTACAATTTTTGTAACATAAACAGAACTATTTGAGATGCATTTTCCTGATCTTCTGAGATTCTCTAGCAAAATAGTTTTAAAATAAATCAAATTTCAATCTATGTATTCATACTACTCAAAACTAGGCTAGCTTTTTATTTTTATCAATATACATTTGCAGTACTACAAAGTCCACCATCATCTTGGGGAGGAGGTACTGGTACAGGATACTGCTTGTTTCTTTCCGCAATCTCCTCTTCTTACCCGCCCCTCCCTCCCTCCTCCTTTAAATCCCTGTCCCTGTTTTCATCCTTGTCCATATTATTCTTCACTCATGTTTGTGACATACCACTATACTCTTTACATTCATTGAGGTTATTAGGTTCCTGGTTTCTATGATTGGCATATCTTTATTCTACTCACTTCCCCTTCTGTCTCCCCTCACCCTGGATCTTTATGCCCATCAACAGACTGCCTTAAAGAAAATGTGCTCTCTGTACAAATGAAATACTACTTGGCTATAAAGAAGGACAAACTGTAGACATTTGTAAGAAAATGAATGCATCTGGCACATATAATGGTGTGTGAAATAAATCAGACTTAAATGAATCAAACTTAAATACCATATAGCATCTCTCGCAAGTAAGGTAAAGTACAAAGAGCTTAATAAAGGATGCATAGGAAACAATGGGCTTTCTTGTAAATGAAGTTTTAAGATAGCTTTCTAAACAGATATATTGAAAATAACATGAAAAGACCAATCCAGCCCATCTTTGACAATAAAATTTAGCGGATTTAGAGATAGCTAAATAAAATGTAGATTTGGCGATCTGGAGCATAGTTAAACATTTCTGACTGGGCCTGCATATTCTGTCTTTCCCAGTGCTATACATTTGAGATATTAGATAAGGTCAATTAGAAAGCTGCTTCAGAGGGCACGCTCCATTTTTAACTTTGGACATACTAAATATTTCTTCCATCAATGTTAGGCTATGAACACGAGCTAACTAGAAAACAGATTTAGAAAAAGCTAAGCATCAGAAGAAGGTAAACTTTATGAAGCACACTGAATTTGTGCAGAATACTGTTTCTATGTGAATATTAAACGTCTAAGAGCAGGACACAAAATTACAGTCAACAAACCTCACTGTAGTTCAGATTATTCAGGGCATGTTTATTGCAAACCGTATACAGCACTTGGAAAGGCACTTTCTACGCCCTTGGGTAGTTTTGCTATTTAAAAATGTAAGTTTCCAGAAGGTACAGGAATCAAAAAGTAAGCTGGCAAGGAACACGGTGAGGCCAATTTAACTTTTACCTCCGACTGCGAAGGCTGAGCTACTCCTGCGTATCATTTAGCCGCACTGTAAATGTCTGCCTTCAACAGCCAAAATTTTCCAAAGAAGCTGAACAACTTTCATGGGTGGGGCAAGAGGCTGAGAAGGAACAGGATTCCTTTTGGCCGGCTCCAGCGCTGGGCGAGTATGCAGCACCACACCCTCAACCAAGGCCTACCACAGCCAGGGTCACTGTCAAATCAACCGGGTTGGCTGGGTGTCACCGTCCTCTAAGGAACCAGAATAAGGCGCAATGACAACGCGTACAGAAGTTTTGCAAGGCGGCGGGGCGTGGGGGACCGGGGCATCTTGCAGAGAGGGAGGCAAGCCATCAAAAACAGTCCTCGTTTTCGAGTCCACTGCGGATCTGTGATCTTTAGGCACCAGGGCGGGAGTTTCCTTCTTTCGCCCGGCCGATCGCTCCGGCACCTGGCCTTGGTCAGCACCGGCGCTCTCTCGGGCTGACCATTACTCAGCACCACGGGGGACACAGGCGCCTTCCCCGGCCCGGCGAGAGGCGGCGGGAAGGGGAGCCCGGCGCCCCAGACGCGCACTACGCCCTCGGGACCCGCGGAGTCGGGGGTCGCGGCGGCCCGGGCTGGGAGCCGGGGTCGCGAGGCCGCGGGGACCGCGTCCCTTCCCGGGATCGTCCGCGCCCGCCCGGGCCCCAGCGCAGCCGCGCCCCGCCGCACCCCGCCGCCCGACCCTGGCCTTACCTTGCCGTTCTTGGGGCTGCCGTTCAGGAACAGGGTCACCCGCCTCATCGCGCTGCCCCCGTGGGGTCCCGAGTGAGCCGCCACCCTCCCACCTGGCCCTCCTCCCACCTTTTTCTCCTCCCGCCCTTCCCCTCCCTCCACCCACTCGGGCTCTCCACCCTTCGCCACCTTCCTTCTCTACGGGACACACCACACACGTACTCAAGTCCCACACCCCGGGGTTGGCCGGTCCTCCTCCCACCCCGCCCCTAGGCTCCTCAGCCGGCCCGGGGCCCTT
This sequence comes from Octodon degus, assembly GCF_000260255.1. Lineage (NCBI taxonomy): Eukaryota > Metazoa > Chordata > Mammalia > Rodentia > Octodontidae > Octodon > Octodon degus. The sequence continues at coordinate 11,583,177 of NW_004524612.1, forward strand.
CCCCCACCTCTCTGGACCGACACTGCTCTTCACCAATCAACCGGCGGCACCGTCCAGAATTTAACCAATCGGAGCACGGCATTGGGTGGGCTCAAACTAACCCCAGTCCGGGAGGAAGGAGGGAAGAGAGGCTGAAAGCTAGTAAGACGGAAAGGCAAATCAACCAATCAGAACAGAAGTAACTGCCAAACGGCTCCTCGAAACGTTACTGAGCAGGCGCGCACTCAATTCTCGGAAACACTTATCAGCATACGGAGGCGGGGTTTGAGAGAGGAGGCGGAGAGCTAAAAGAGTCCCACACAAATGCCGCACGGCACTGCCCCCTTCTTTAACTCCTCCCACTTACCAACCCACCGAGGAAACGGCTACCATTGTGATTGGCTGTTTGGGTAAAAGCGCCAGCCCATCGTTCCGTCAGGATTGGTTCAGTGATTCTTTTCGAAGTTTGCAGTACCCAATCAGAAGGTGGGAGGCGGAACTAAAGGACTAACCGTAGGGTTACGCGAGGAACTCTCAATGAAAGTAGTTCCCGGGTGGTGGGGTTAGCACTGTTGGCTCCGCGCGCTGGGTCACCTGCAGCTGGCGGTGGCTTCGCTCCGAGTCCAGGGGGCCGCTGCTATTTCTCTCCGCGAGGAAGAGGTCTGGGCAGTTTCGGGGTGCGCGCTGACACGTGCGAGGCGGCGGCGGCGGAGCGGTTCGCGGCCACCCAGGCGGGGGCGGGGCCACGGTTTGAATCGGCGCGGGGCCGGTGTGGAGTCGGCGGCCGGGGAGCTGCGGGCGGCGGCCAGCGCTCTGCGGCGCGCCCAGGCAGCCTTTCGGACGCCACGCCAGGCTTCGTCGGTGCGCAGCTTTCACGGCGGACCGAGGCGCCGAGGGCCGAGGTGGGCGTGAGAGGTAGGCTGCGGCGGGGTTCGCGCCCAGGACCGAAGCGTGGGTCCGGCCTTCCGCGTCCCTCTGAGGGGTCACGACCTGCCCCGGGCCGCCAAAGGCGCCTAAAATGCAGATCTCTGGGGCTCTCAGGACCTGCCAGGCGAGCCTGGAAGCTCGCACTGCACCTCCCGTGAGGCGGTACCCCGCTGCTAGAGACGCCCAGGAAGATCGGACAGCCCCGGCGTACCCTCCCCCGCTCTGCCTTGTCTCTGCCTGAGCAGCAGCTTCCTTCAACTTTCTGTTGCTTTGCGCTCCGAATTATCCTGTCCACGTGTATTCCAGGCCAGCGTGGGTTGTGTTCGGTTTTGATATAGTGTGTGTGTGTGTGTGTGTGTGTGTGTGTGTGTGTGTCCAATCACATTGGTGCTGGTGAGAGGGCTGTTTTTCGTTTTCCTTTGCATCTTTTAGATGGATACCAGTTCACAAGACATGGGGCCCCCTGAAACCGAGGCATCCGCTCTTCATAGTGTCGGTATGTGGCGGTTTGTTTCCTTGTGAAATCTGAGGTTTATATATTTGTCTTGGTAATGATGCTTAGCCCCTTCAACATGTCCTCCGTTTCAGAAAATGCCTCTGTCATTTTGGGAACCGGGAATCCCGTGACTCCTCAGAAGCAGGCAGCAGAAGTGACTCCTGCTCTTTACACACCACAGACTTTTAAGTCACCTTTGAACTTTTCCACAGTAACGGTGGAGCAATTGGGAATTACACCTGAAAGTTTTGTTAAGAACTCTTCAGGTAAGAGAAGCACACTTCTGTTATGGCACTGCTTCTTGGGTTTAAAAATAACTTCGCTATAACTCAAGTTCTGCTCCTCTGACTGCAAACTTGCTTAGGAAGTCTTTGTGCACAGTTCCTGTATCAAGCACAGCAGGACAGTAGGGCCGGTGACACCCAGGGTGACACTTGCTAAATCGTGTTCTCTATCCATCCTGGAAAGTAGTGCATATGTGAATCACTCTTTGACCTGACACACAGGATTCGAGAAGTTATACCATGTGGATTGCCCTGTGTTTTGTGTTTACGTATGATAACATTAAGAGGAAGTTAGAGAACAGATTATAGCATGGACAGATTGGGGTGTGCCTCCTTCAGAAGTCACAAACAGAAACCTACCTGTTCACAAACAGAACTCTGAGCAATAGTTAGAAAACTCACCGGTGATACCTGATGTACATGAAAAACGAAATGTGGGAATGGATTTGGAGTAAAGAACAGCATTTAAAACATCACCTTTGACTTATAAAAAGCTAGATTTATTTTGTCATTAGACATATGGGCAAAATTCAGAGTAGTATACCGAAAGCAAGTAGTATCTCAGACGAAATAGTATCTTTAAGAATTAAGAGTAGCAGAGTACAGTATCTTCTCTGCCTCCCATCCCTGGGGTTCCAAGACCCCCAGTACATTTCTGGAACCAAGGATACTACTTAGTTCTACATAGACTTTTGTTTTTTCCTAGCCTTACATATCAGTGACAAAATCTAACTTATAAATTAGGCATAGTAAGAGATTAACAACATAGATGAGAATAATTACAACAACATACTATAATAAAAGTTATGTGAATGCGAACAAACTGCCTGATTCATTTCATGGCTCATGCCTTTCTACATATCTTGCTTTATATTTACCTTTCACTTCAAGGATGCTTATGTGAATTGCCAGCATCACTACTTATGAGCTTAGGTCCATTATTAAGTAAAACATGTTGATTTAAGTACTGCCAGGTTACTAATGGGTTGGTAGCATATACAGTGGATACATTGGGCAAGGGACATATCCTGAATGGGGTGAAGCTGAATGGCACAAGATTTTATCATGTTACTTGGAATAGCACATAGTTTAAACCTTTGAATTGTTTATTTCTGAAATTTTGCATTTAATATTTTCAGAATGTGGGTGACTGAAGGTAACTGAAACCAAGGAAAGTGATATCATGGATAAGGGAGGACTGCTGTACAGGTGCCTACATGGAGCTCTTTCCATCCTTGTTGGCTGACACTAATTCAGAAAAGAGAAATTAGTCAAGAGTAAGCCATTACCTACCTCTGTGTGCAGGAAAAACGGAACGAAAAGTGAAGACCATTAATTAAATTGTGTTTGTGTATTCACTCAACAGCCTTTTAAATGAATGCTTTGTGGTGCCAGGCATGGTTCTAAGAACATAGACTAAATCGAGATAAGCCAAGATCCTTATCCAGTTGATCATGTAGGAATAACATTGCCAGTAGTCCTCTACTTGGTGGTGTGTATTGTGTGTCTGGCAGTTTTCTCTCAGGCTGGCTCCTCACAGACATTGGATGTGGCTAGTGGTAATTGATTTGTTTCATTCCAGTTCATACACGTGTTTCATTACAGGGAAGTCGTCCTACCTTAAAAAGGCCAGGCGACGTTCTGCAGTGGGCGCACGGGGCTCTCCTGAAACCAACCACCTGATTCGTTTCATGGCCCAGCAGCGGGCTTTAAAGAGTGCTGAGAAGTCTCCGCTGGCCCACGGCTCCCCCTTTCAGGTATGATTTCTTTCCAAGTCAGGAACTCCGGGGAACTGTTTTGCCCTGTCTGAAGTTTCTGTGCCAAGATTCCAAGCAGAAAGGGACTGGTGCATCCCTGCTGCTTGGGATCTGGTAGGCAAGCCTTTTCTGTGTCTTACAGAGAAGGCCCAGCCAGCACAGGCGCTAATGTCCCGTGTGGCTGAGAGGAGGTGGCAGCTTGGCTAGAAAGGGATTTCCAGAGCGCTCTCTTTCATGTTGTAAACGTTCCCGTTCATGGCTATTTCTCTAAATGAACTGAAGGGGCCAGGGAGATGGCTCAGTGGAATAAGCGCTTCCCTGGCAAGCGCAAGGGCCTGAGTTCAATCCCCGGTTCTGCAAAAAAGTAAATAAAATAAATGAGCTGAGGTGCTGGTTTCCTGTTTTTTAGGGCTGTCTGTATTTCTATGACAATATCTGTGGCTGTCTAAGATGTCCACAAATGCCTTATAAAGAGGCAAAGGTCTCGTAGGACAGGGTGTGTTTGGGACATCCTTGTGAAAAGGTGCAGCTAGTTGGCCTCTGGTGTGGATATAATTAGGTTTTTAAAAAAATTTTGTCAAAATAAGACAAGTAAAATAGTATAAGGCTTATTATGAAAGACACACCTGTCCAGGTTATTCTTCTTAAAGGACAGAAAACAAGTTTTGGTATTAATCTTCCTATTTTAAAATAATTTATATTATCACTTCACTTTTCAGTTGTAGGCATAATCGAAACGTAAGATGATGGTTCTGAATGTTTGTCAGGCACCAAGAAGGACATCTGGGGGTCCCCTAGTCCCTTTTAAGCAGTCCCTGATGTCACAACTGTATTTGTGGTTGTTCTACGATGCTATTTGCTTTTTTCCCCACCATTTTTGCATTTGTGATGCAAAAACCAATGCTGAATAAATTATGAGCCAGGGCAGTGGCATCAAGCTTATTCTGTGAGTTCCTACATTTATTTCACTTAAGTATTTTTGAATCACTAAAAATTAAAGATTTTCCTCAACCCCAGCCCCTGCGTATTCTGTGATGAAATGGCAAGCTGGCATGAAGCGCTTTGGCGTACATTGTACATGCCCTCGGTGCTTCTAGGATCATCACGGGGGTGATTGAGCGTAGGGTAAATTAGCCACGCCCACCCCGTAGAATGTTATGTTTACTTGAAAGGGCAATGGGCTGACAAATCATGGTGAATTAGACTTGGGAGTGTGGCTGACCTGTTCTCGGGCGTGAACAGTGAATCTGCCCCAGAAACAAACAGTTTGTACCAGCAAACACTGTCATTTTCAAGAGGAAATTCAAATTTCAGAAAACATGTATCTATACTGAGCATGACAGCTTCCCGATCAACTGTCTGGTCAGTGGGGAGATTCGTGAAAGTAGTATTTTGAATGCGCTGACCTTTGGAAGATCCGCTAACACAGTGAACCAATATTTTTCAAAATGATCAGTGCGCGGGCCGGCAGGAGAGCTAAGCAGACTAAAGTGCCGGCTTAGGTATGCTTAGGTAAGCTCAGGGATGGAGGTTTGATCCAGATTTGATCCAGGGCACCACATGCCGTGCCAGCCCCGCCCCCAGGGCAGCTCAGCTGCCCTGCAAGTCCCGGCTTCTTTTGCGGTGCACGCCTATTATTCCACAACTGGGGAGGCTGAAAACAGGAGGATCACTATGAGTCCGAGCTGTGTAGTGAGACCCAGTAACAACCAAATACAAAATGATCAGTGCATGCTGTTGTAAAATCTTGCTTGGGTAATAGGTAATCTGTGGTTGCAAGGTAGATTGATGGATTTTGACCCAAATGTGGGAAGCCTTGATAGGATTTCATATGTGGTGCTACAGCTAACCTTTAAGAAATCTTTTTTTGAACTTTGCTCTATAATTTAAGAATATCTAAAATTCCACAAAGGCTACAGGAATAGTTCTGCTGGGTGTAGGCAGTATTGATATAATTCTTTGGAGTCCTCAGTTTGTGAGACGTAGTAAAACTTGGTGAGATCTGCCATTGTAGCAAATAGCAGTGTAAACTCTGGTGCTGTGTTGCTTAGACTTGCTTCTTGACTTTGGCATTAATTAGGTGGCACTTTTGGCAGGTTGCTTAAGTGCTCTGTCTTTGTTTCCTAATGTAAAATAGGAATGGGAAAAGGGTGAATAATAGGATGTGCTTGTAGTGGTCCTTGGAACATGTGTAGTATGCCCGAGACCAGCTATTCTATGAAAAGTGCCGTGTTGGCTCTCCCTCTAGTGCCGCCCACACCCGTTCCAGTGCTTTCCCTCCTTTCAATACAGTCAGTTATGGTTGTGTTTGAATTGCTGGTCAGAATATATCATATGACCACATGGATGTTTTTAAACTTGTATGTAGTATGCTATAGCTATCTTTGCTTTCTAGCACAACCGAAGTACCTCTTTTTCTATTTGAGCTTAATCTTTTCTTTTTAAAAAGAGAAAGCATCTTTTATTTATTTATTTTGATATTTTCAGTAAGGGTCTACAGGGTCTCACTGTGTAGATCAGACTCTAGTGATCTGCCTGTGTTCAGCCTCCCAAAGAGTTGGGATTATAGGCATGTGCCGCCACGGCCAGTCTTAATTGCCCTCTCAGTGCACCCCAGGGGTGGGGCTGGCACAGCACACCTGGATTCGAACCCCGGGCCCCTGTGTCTGTTAGCTTAATCTTTGTCATAAATCTCATCTCCATATTTGATAGAGCAGTCAGCTTTAATAGTGTCCATTCTTGCTGGGCATAATGGCTCACATCTGTAATTCAGCACCCAGGAAGCTGATGTAGGAGTCTCAAGCCCCAGAGCAGCCTAAGTGCTGTATGTCAAGACTTAACTCTAACAAAGAGAGACTACCAGGTTTTTAGTGCTTGTGTCCCCTCCCTGCCTGAATCTTGTCTCTTTCTTTCTTTCTTTCTTTTTTTTTTTTTTTCAAAGTTTTATTGACAAACAGATAGCAATGAGACAGTTTCAAATCAAATCGGAAGGACAGTTTCAACAAATAATACACTGCATATATTCTTCTTAGTGGTTAATTGCTGTACAAGATGCGGACTTGTGATCCTATTTACAAACACCATTAGAACAAATCATTCTATTCATTAAGAGAAATCTTGTCTCTTTCCACGGCTCTAGTTTAGTTGCCAACCAGGCTTGCTGGACAGGTGTTGTTCGGTGACTTCCCTCCTCATCTTCGGTAATTTCCCTTTCCTCTCCCATTTGGATCTCCACCCTTGATCCCCTTTCTTTCTCTTTCATAATTTACTGCTTCAGGCTTTTTGGAGTCCATTCATTCATTCATTCATTCAGTGCAGGGTCTCTATGCACCTCTTCCTCCTGGTGATCCTCCTGTCTCAGTCTCCCTCACGCTGGGATTACAGGTGTGTGCCACCACGCTCAACTTCAGTAGCCAGCTCAGCATGGGCTGGCACGGTATGTGGTATGGGGAATCTAACCTGGGTCTTCGTGCTTGCCAGGCAGGCACTTAGACTGCCAACCTATCTCCCCAGCCCAATCTCTGCATTTTTGATGAAATTTATCCCACCAGCACATTTTAGTTATTACTTGATATAGAAACCTGGGCTGAAATATTTTCCAAGATTTAGAAGATGTTGCTCCCTTATACTTAAACTGAGACTACTGAGGCATCTGGTATCAGTGCATTCATCAGGTATTTTGATGTGGATTCTTCATGGCGTCTGCTGGCTGATGTTGGAATGTTTTTTTGCTGTGGATGGTTTTGGGGTTTTCATGCTCATTTCGCAGGATCTCTTCTGCTCTAGGTGCCTTTGACCTCAGGCCACATGGCACACTCAGGGCTTTGTGGAAGTGTCTCGCAGTCCTTGGCTGGACTTAAGAACAAGGCCCTGGGACACTGCCTGGAAACTCAGTGTGCACAGACAGGACTTGCTGACTGGTAGAGCTCAGAGGAGGGCAGCAGGGCCACTTTTTCCCTGGGAGAGACCCCCAGTGTCAGGCAGAGTCTGTGGATCATTCCGTGGCTGATCACTTTCCTGGAAGAACTCCTAGTGATACAAACCTGAGTCGTGGGGCTGTGATCACTGAGTGTGGACGCCTGCCTGGGGATGCTGCTGCTGACCAGGAAGGCCCGGACTGTTTCACTCCTGCCTTGGCTCTGTCCTCCAGCTGCTCTGGGGAGCCCTAGAGTCCTGCAGCTCAGTGTCGTGGCCATCTCTTGTTTGTGGACAGATCTGTGGGTTTAGATGGCTTCTGCCACAGTTTGAACTTTCCTCCTGTTCTAGACTGCATTGGGCCATTGTTGGAGAAACACCCAATGCTCCGGGGCCTGCAGCAGCTCTCGGTTTCTTGCTTTGTCTGGTCTGGGTCAGAGTCTGTCTGCAGTTGCTCTTTTGTTTTTTCTTACAGATGTAGGGCTTCTGGTACTAATCTGTGCAATCACCTCTCCCCCCAGGGGAAGCCACTGGGATAGGACTGTGCTTATTAAAAAGCTTAATGGAATGTATGATTTGGTATATGGGGTTGGGTTTGTTTGGGGTGTTTTTATTTTGTTTTTGCTGTTATTTTTTTGGTACTGGGGAGATTGAAGCCAGAGTTTCCCACAGGCTAAGCATATACTGTGCCGCTCTCAGGCCAAGGTCTGTTTTGATAAATGCATTTTTGGGGTAAGTGAGCATGATTTTTCAGAACTATAGTTTTTTAAATTTTAATAATTTTATGAGGTAATTACCTTGTTTGTTTTTGGTCTTTTTTGATTTTATTTGTTTTTGGTGCTGAGCACTGAACCCAGGGCTTCCAGCTTACAAGGCAAGCATTCTACTGCTGAGCCAAATCCCCAGCCCCAGTAACTTTATGATGATTTTCTAAATTATGCTTCATATTTCTTACATTTGAAATATCCTATTTTTAGTATGAAAGGAATTTTTTTGTGTGTGGCTTTTTGAGATAGGGTTTCACTATCTAGTTCAGGCTGTCTTTGAGCTCACTTTATAGCCCAGGCTGGACTTAAACCTACAATGATCCTCTTGCCTCAGCCTCCCGAGTGCTGGGATTACAAGCATGTGCCACTGTGCCCAGCTAGAAATACATTTTTAATTTGAGTAATTTTCAGAATAAGTCCATCTTATTAATTGACCTTCTGACCTGTGCCTCTGTATAAATATCTGTGTGTGTGTGTGTGTGTGTGTGTGTGTGTGTGTTTTTGAGGTTTAGTGGGACTGGTTCTTTATTTCAAAAAGACACTTGTCAATACTCAGTATCAAAACAGTTGCACTACTGGGTCTTCTTTTTCCTGACTGGTCCCACAGACCACAACAAAGGAGCATACATTTTAAGCCAATAAGCTGCAGGATGTACACCTAACAGATCTCACAGAAACCTCACCTCAAGTGGGGACTGGGTGGGGAAAAGACTTCAAAAGATCAGCACACTGCCAGCCCACAGACTGGAGAGAACTCTTCACAGCCAGATGGGGCAGCCATGCGCTCCAACCCTAAAGAAGCAAAATTTCAAAATAATACAAAATTTTAAAAGGTTTGTACATAAGCTACTCAAGATTTCTCCAGCACTGACTGATACAAAGCACAATGAGATGGCACTTTTAGAGACAGCAGCTTCAGACCCGGAAAAAGGGTGAGATGAGCTTCATATGGCTGAGTAAGTGGCAAAAACATTATTTTTCTTTCAAAGAGGCAGGAAAGCAAGTGGTCACCTCAACAGTAAGGAAGGGACACATGATCTGTTCAGTGAGCAGCTGGAAAAGGGGTAGAAATAGGACAAAAATTTGGTCTCATGGCTGGGGATATGGCTCAGTGGTAGAGCTCTTGACTAATATGCATGAGTCCCTCCATGGGTTCAATCCCAGCATCACCAAAAAAAAGAAAAAAAAACCCACAAAAACAAAAAAAGCCTCCATCTCAGAGGTCTAACCAGTATCATATCTTGCTCACTTCTGATGAGAAAAGTAACAAATAAAAATAAAGTTGTCCAAAGACACGTCGAAACTCAAAACCTGAGCAGCATAGTTTGGGTTTTTGGCTAACTCCTCCCGGAATCTCCTTTCTGGCTTAGCTGGTACTCGGTACAGAGCTGTAAGGTCTTCCCGGTGGAGTCTCTGCCTGGACTCTGGCTCTTGGTAAGGCATGCCCATACTTCTTTTCTTCCTCTATGGAGAGAGCACTATGCATTAGGCTGAAAAGCTACCTTCCAAAGTGAGAATGGAATTAGATGGCGGCTTCAGTGCTGTGCAATTATTTGGAACATTTTACAAATGGTTTGTTACAACTAAAAGTTATTACAAATGTGTACATCAGAACATGCTTTTAAAGACACTTTGCATTGTGCTCACATTCCCTTAAATGTTGTTCCTAAAGGTGCTCAGCCTCTAGCCCAGCTGGAATCTCTGGGAAGAGGCAGAGACAGTTTGATGAAAAAGACAAGGAGGTGGGGGTAGGGAGTGGGGAGAGGATACAGAAAGGAGAAAGCAGCCTTCCAGTTAAAGATCAGCCCTCAGTCTCGAGGTCAGCTCCGGGCAGGCTGGCCTCAGGCAGTGTGTTGGAGTCACAGGCAGGGCAGGCTGGGGAAGCTCTGCATCTCATTCAGGTCAAGCAGCGTCTGGTCCAGCATCCTTTGTGTACAGAGGCGCTCCTCTTTGGTGCATTTCAGCTTATCTTCCAAGTCATCAATTGTCTTTTCCAGTTTGGCTACTGATCTCTCAGCAAACTCAGCGCGGGTCTCCGCCTCCTTGAGTTTATCAATAAGAATATTTCTTCCTCGTATTTGTCTTCTTTTTGCGAGTACTTTTCTTCAGCAGCACTCAGACACTTCAGGTTCTGGTCCATCAGTCTGATCTGCTCATCCATCTCCCAGCAACGGGACTCTGCCAGCTCAGCTCATTCCTCTGTGCGTTCCAAATCTCCTTCAATAATCACCAACTTACGAGCCACCTCTTCATACTTCCTGTCTGCCTCTTTGGCAATGTATTTAGCTTCTTTCAGCTGGATTTCCTGGAGCTCCATCTTTTCTTCATCTTTTAGGGCCCGGTTTTCAATGACCTTCATACCTCTCTCACTCTCATCAGCAGCTTTCTCAGCTTCCTCTAGCTTTCACAGGGCAGTAGCCAGTCGCTCCTGTGCACGGTCCAGCTCCTCTTCAACCAACTGGATCCTATGGTTCAAGGAGGCTACCTCTGCTTCAGCCTGTTCCCGAGCCCGCCTTTTTCCCTCCAATTCCCGCTGGAGGCGTTCGGCCCTCTTCTCTGCATCATCGGCCTCCTGCTGAAGAACCTGGATCTTGCGCTTCACCGCCTCGGTGGTGGTGATCCCGGCCATAGCGCCCACCCAGCAACCTCTCAGTCTTGGTCCCTGCCTCCGCGGTTAGGCGCTGCCCCCGGAATACTTTGTCACTACTTTTTATGCTCTGTTCTTGGGCAGTGCCTTTGTTCTTGGGCAATGCATTTGTTGCATGCCCATGAATAAAGTAATTTTGCATAGTTAGGTATTGTAACTCACTAAGATGTTCTGTAAGCACCCCATAGAACATTTTGGTTTCTTTTGAAGTTCCAGAGACCCTTGTGCTTAAAGAATCAATCCTTCATTTATTTCTCTAATTTTTCCCATTGCAGCAAGGAAATGCTTTAAAGGGGAAGTTGGAGCAGGTGGCCCCCATCTTCCTCCTTTCCTCTTCATTTTTCTGGAAGGTTTCAGCAACACCATGGGTGATCCATCCATCATCTCGACAAACTCAGAATTTTGGTTTTGTGATCCTTTGGTTTCTAGCCATTTACAAACCTCTCTATCTTAGCCATCCACTGAGGGGTGATTTGCCAGTGTCCTCTTTGAAGCCTCAGTGGCAGCCCCATCTGTCACCATGGCGCTTCCCCTTGCAGCTCTCTGTAGCAGCCTCTCCCCTCCCTGAGCTGCCAGCCCTGGGCTCACCTGAACCGAGCCCTGGGCCTTACATGCCACCTTGTCTGTTCTGTCCCATAGCCTCTTGCTACCTGCAGCGACCTTAGTACGGCCCAGAACATTGCTCTGAAGTATAATCTGCCCTGGTTCCATATCCCCAACATTTCTTGGATGCAGAAGGGCACACAGTTCATGAGACAAAAGCACCAGAAAGGCTGTACGTTTTAAATGTACAGGGCTGTACATTTCCCTGTAGGTGAATGTGTGAGTGTCATTCGCATCCACTAGCATGAAATGAGGAAAGCAGTTCTGCCTAGGGAAACTTACAATTTTAAAACATACATTTCAAAGTGTGGCCAGTTCCTAGGATACAAACGAAGCCTGAACATGTTCAATTATGAGTACGCCAAATAGAAGAGCCCTCCTTCACCGATTTCCCTTCCTCAGAACTTCCAAAATAACTTCTGTGCCCAGGAGTGCCCTCAAGGTAGTGTGTGTGCCTCCGCGGACCCTTCCACTGCTGTTTGCGTGTTACCCACAGCCTTCCAGGTGTGTCATAAAGGGTTACATCAGCAGGTGTATCAAGTTGAAAATGCTCTGTAATTATGTCATAGAGGCTTTGTTGTACTCAGTGGATTTAACTGGGACTTCAGTCACATACATGGACAGGTCATCAAACATGACTTCATGTTTTTAACTGCATTTTCTCCATCTGTTATCTTAAAAGAAGGTAATTTTTTTACTTTACATTTGTCCACAAGTGTGAATTTTAAAATTGCCACAAGGTCACTATTAGTAGAAATATGTTACTAGTCCAAGTAATGAAACCTAGATAACTTGGTTAGTAATTGATTATTTTTATATGAACAGGACTGTTAAGTATTATATTATTTGTGTTTATCAGACACATCTATCTTTGCTGTTATAAATTTCATTAGTCTTTGCCTGAGACCTGTTCATAGAGCTTCTAGAAAGTTCCTATGCATAGCCCATCTAACTTTATTTTAAGTGAACGACTCGCTGTCAACCCTGAGGAAGTAAGTGTCTTCTGGTGCCATAAAATCAGGAAGAATTAGATGGGAAGGGCTGGGAGTAATGTGAGAAGCTAGTGTAGAACTTCTGTTTCTTATTTTGGCCACTTGGATGGAGGAGAGCAAGTGTGGGCTGAGGCTGAGTGAAGAGATGGGGTTGGCCTGAAGCAGGTACACTGAGACCTAGGGTGACAAAGGTGCCGTGCCGATGACTCCCAGCAGTGCTTTCAGCACAGCCTTTGATGAAATTGCCAAATAAGCAGGCTCCTCGTGCTCTTTCTCCCTGCCCAGTCATTGGAGTTCTGTAGATTCTTTATGCCCTGTGTATAATCTTACAGGCTGGCTTCTCACAGACTTTCTTGTGTCGAACTTGTTCTCTTCAAATGTGATTTGCTAAGGCTGCCTCAGGTAGTGGACCCTGAGGTGTGAAAGAAAGAAAGCCTTTTAAGCCCATTGGAAACCAGAGTTCTTTATGCCAAATAACTGTTGTTATTGTTGTGGGTGACTTTTTTTTAAAGCATCTCCTACCTATCCCAGGGTTCTCTTAGCATGACTATGGGCTTGTAAACTTCAGTTAGCCACATATAGCTCAACATCTGCTACACTCAGCTCTTCCTCTTCGCTCAGGTTTTGCTAAAAATTTTGAGGGAGGAACAGAGGTGAGACTCTAGAGCACTAAATACTCAGAAAATGTGTACGTCCAGGGAAAAGGGACTCTGCTAACCCAACGTATTACCTGTGGTCTTCAGAGAGCTGCTCTGCATTCAGCGAAGGATTCAGCAATTACAGAGCTAGAATACAGAAGCTGTTTGATTTATGGCGTCCTCTGTTTTGTACTTTTAACAGGGCAGCCCTGGAGTGTATCGAAATGTTAATTCATTAAGAGAGCGAATATCTGCTTTCCAGTCAGCTTTTCACTCCATCAAGGAAAATGAGAAAATGGCTCCCTGTGCAGAAACCTCAGAGGCAGAGGAAGGGCCTGAAGTAACAGGCTTCGGTGAGTAGAAAAAATTTGCTCAGTTTTGACTCTATTCAGAAATACAAGCTTCTAAGATATAAAAAAGATTTACCTCCATGGTACAAATGCAGTCTTTTTAGACCATAGTTGTCTCTTTAAATAGAGACTAATGTTTAGGGGGGTTGCACAAAAATCTGGATTCTTCTCACAAAACCTATTCGACATTCCTAGGCCTTCCATTCCACATGGTTACAATTAAGTTTTAAGTTTTAAAACATCAGAGCTAATTAGAACATTTCAGCTTTAGCCAAGAGACATGGCAAGGCCCAGGAGGATAGTTCAGTGGCAGAAGCGCCTTCCTGGCAAGCGTGAGGTCCCAAGTTCAGTCCCCTGTACTACAAAAAGAGAGACAGACAGACAGACAGAGAGGAGACATGGCAAATTTGAGTTGCTTTTTACTCAATTGTTGAATCTGTTATTTATATAAATACCAAATACCCAGCACTGATGTTGACCACAAATGTATCCAACTTAGTATCTTAATAGTCTATTGTATTCACTGTAACTCATTATATTTTATTAGTCAGTTGTGATCTTTTTTCAGCTATAAAGCACTTTCAACACCTAAACTCAGCACAATCCTGGCGCTGCTGCAATCAGTGATGATCCTTCCTCTAGTACTTCATACTCCTTCGTGTTCCCAACGATTCTATTTTGACTCCTTAACCCCTCTTCAAGTTCATTTTGAAGTTTGCTGCTTGTAGTGTGCTGTTAATCTGAGGCAGCTGATTCATCCACCTCCACACTGCAGGATCCATTTAGATAGCCTAATTGGATTTGCAATGTATAACTTATTATTTAAATTTTTACCTCTTTTTTAAAAATTGGTACAGGTTCTCATTATGCGTCTTGCACTCATAGTGATCCTCCTGTTTTCAGCCTCCCCAGCACTGGGATTATAAGTGTGCGCCACCAGGCCCAAACTCGGTGGCCGACTCGGCATGCCCGGGGTCGGGGCTGGCGCAGCCTGTGGTGCCAGGGATTGAACTCTGGTCCCTGTGCTTGCCAGGCAGGCGCTTAGCCTGCTGAGCTATCTTGCTGGCCCTTTTAGACCTGGGTTTTAAAAGTAGTTTCATTTATATCATTTATTATACCTTGTCACACAGTCAGTTTCACTTTGTAGCTGGCAAGGACTGAGGCACAATGTGCTGTTTCACAAAAATCATTCACAGCGAAAGTAAACTAGTAATTTTTTATTTTAAAGAGAATTAATAAGTCAATAAAAATGATACAGAATTTTAAAACAATTTTATTACATTGTACATTGTTATCTTCAAAGTAGTTGCTCAGATACAGGCATATACAACTCATCAAACAGTATAAACACTAACTATTCCTTTCAATAAACTAATAGAAACTAGTAGTACAATTATGCCAGCCATTTTCATTTTGTGTGTGTGTGTGTGTTGTGTATATATTTTTCTCTTCCTTTTGTCCTTTCCTTGATCTCAGTTGTTTTTTTCCCTTGAGGGAAAGCCTCACCTTGTGGAGGCAAACATCTAAAGGGCCATTGCATTTTATTATTTATAGCATTATGAATATTATAAATTTCTGTCTCTTTCACAATGTCTAGTGAACTAAAGTAGATTAGTGTTACAATGCAACCACATTCCGTAAAATATTCAAAATAAAAAGGCTAATGGTAAATTTAAAAGGATTAAGATACACAGCAAAAATACAAACATATTTTAGTAACTTAAGACCAAAAAACCCTTAATTTTAACAATTAAACTTATTTTTATATTTATTAGTCATTTCTCTTGCCTTTCCATTAGTTTTCTTTTTTTAAGTAGAAAAGGATAACAGATTTTGCTTTTCATAAGTAATTTACACTAAATTTTCTAAATGTACTTCCTTTTAAGGTGAAACTGTGTTAAAGAAAATATTTATTCTTATGTCATTTTGTTTTGCACGTACAGCTAAGAAGGAAGATCGAGGTGGCTCCTGGAAGCCTGGATTTCCTGGAGAGTTATCCTCCAAGCGCCGGAAGATCACTGCAGAAGGCGGCTCTGAGGATGGGCTCAGCCTTGCGGGGCACACAGGGTCTCGGATGCCCAGGGCTGATGTGGACAGAGCACATGCTGCTGGCCCTTCCGTGGCTCTTGCTGAGGTGACTGTTTGCTTCACACGCTGAGAGACGGAGCTGAAGGCTCTCGAGGCTTCTCTCAGTCTGTATATTGTTGGACTTTTCGTGTGATACTGTGTGTGTGTGTGTGTGTGTGTGTGTGTGTGTGTGCTGTGTGTGTGTGTGTGTGTGTGTGTGTGCTGTGTGCTTTGTGCTTTGTGCTACCGGTCTTATAAAGGGGGCTTCCTGGAGAGGTTAAGCTCTGGAGTCTTCCACGTGAGGCACTGGTCTTGGTGGTTGATGATGGGTCCTCCGTGAATTTTCTCATTCCTGCCTGGGGTCCCTTTCTGTCTGGTGGTGAAGCCAGGCATGCGAATAGATGATTAAAAACCAGCCCAACGCTGTTTACAGTGAGCTAGTTGTAACAGGATGGATGTGATCTGAGGCAAGGGCTTTGCCGTTAGTGAGTCTCACACCTCTGCTTGCCTCCCCTACTGGGCATGTTTCTCAGCATTTCTCCTGGCTGACTTTCTTGAAGTAGCATTAGGAGGCTTTGTGGCTTCCAGTCAAGATTCTTGAAAGGTAGTAGTGAGCCTGAACTTCACCGACTGCCCTTGCTGCGTGTAGAGCTCTGGTTTGACGCTGAACGTGCCTCCTCAGTGAGATGAGGCAGCCGGTGCTGTGGTGGCAAGCGCTTTGTTCTCCACACAGATCCAGGCTATGAGTGGCACAGGACACGTGTGACAGTACTAGAGTCCGTGGTCGGGTTTGCTGTATCCGAGAGCTGCCTGTGACTGCTCCCTCTGCTTTGTCAAGTTAGCTCGAGGTCCTCATCGGACAAGAGCAACAGTCATTGTTTCTCGTCAGGTCTGTGATTCACAGGACGTATGCCAGGATGTAGAGATGGTTTGGGAATTAATGTGAATGTGTTCTGTTCTAAGTGTCTTTTCTGTCCTAGCTATTGATATATTTTGGTGTTTGATTAACCATCATATAGTGCTTCAGTGAGTTTCGCCTTCAGAGGATAGCGGATGACACATCTTTCTAGGCTTCAGTAGGCAACAAAGATGTGTCCCTTACACTTTTCCTGAGGGATTGAAAATTGTTTTGTGGGACATTTAGGATACAGTCGGGATGAAAACTTCATTCTTAGATTTCTCAGGTTGCTGGATTATGAAGGTGACTGAACACTGATTTCCAGTTAGTCCATAAACTTCGTCCAAATCTGCATGAAGGTATTGATAATACTATAAATAATAAAATGCAATGGCCCTTTAGGTTTTGGCCTCCAAGAAATCACCTGAACACAGCTTAACCAAGTCTGGATGCGTGGGTGACGACTGTGTTCCCTGCCCGGCCCTGGCAGAGGCCTCCGCTGGTAAGTTCGTATTTTTCCTTGGTTGCCTGTGGCGGCTGCCCCGTGCAGTGCTGTGCAGACGTCTCAGGTGAAGCTTCCAAGCTTGAGGAAGGCTAGGAAGATCTTCGCAGCAGGACACAATGTCCTTTGTTAGAGGAACTTAGGGAGGGAGGCTGCTGGGGTCCCCCCCCCCCGTGCCCCACTTCCTGTCCAGCCCCCGTGTACGTGGTGCTGCAGGGCTGCTGGGAATGAAGACTGCGGTCCCGACCCGCCTCCCTCACGCGGCTCAGCTCGGGCTGCTTCAGGCCCCGCCGTTCCTATAGCACGTCCCACTCTCACACCTCCTCTTTCCCATGGTGTTTCCCACACTCCTTCCCCTGCTGCTTTGGAAAATACAAATATTTATGACTATTTTGTAGAAACCTTGAGTTTTTCGTGTAAGTATATCACTGGACTCTTCGAGTGAGAGTTCACACAGGTAGAGTTAACAGCTCAACTGGGCCTGCACGCTTGCTGATGACAGCTGTGGCTTGGTTTGACCATCTTTCCCTTTCTGTCCTCTCGCTACAGCACCTGTGCGTGTCGAACCTCAGGGGCAAAGCTGCTCGCCATTACTTTGGGCTTAGTTTGCTTTTGCAGTGAGCTAGTAGGTATCCTGAAGGTAGTCACGCCAGCCGTGTTGCTCATTCACTCCTCCTTCCAGCCTTTGGCCAAAATTCCTGAGAGTCAAAATTTCTTCCTTACATTTACTCTAAGTAGGCAGATTTGAAACTGCACTTCTCCTTTTTGTATTCCGAGCGAGATCCCAGCAGTTCCTCTGGGCAGCGTGTATTAGGGTTCAGTTTCTTCGGAGGGTGCTATTGTCTTTGCAAATGCAGCCGGTAGTTTTGGTACAGAACAAATGCATTTGGATGTCCTCAGCCTCACGTTCCGATGTTCATCTTGAAGGACCTGAGGTGGCCGATTGGATGGAGGGCACAGGACGCAGTGATGCTGTTCCACTGGACACACTGGTGACACTGGCCACAGTCCCCGCTGCCCCTGTGTGCAGGGGGGAGGTTCCATCTACCGAGACCATTGTCCTCCGTTCTGTATTGAAGAAACCTTGTACGAAGCTGTCTCTAGAGAGCTTAGAGGTGAGAAAAAGAGTCACGTTACCTAAAATAAATGAATAAAACTTCATTTTGCTTCAAAGCAGTACCTCTGAAGTAGCATGTCATCTGGTGTAAAGAGAAATCTCTTACTCTCAATTTTTCCCTCTATTTTTGTGATGGCACTGTGTGAAATTTACATTTTCTTTTTTTAATTATGCTACATAGTATGCAAAATTTAATGTAAGTAGCTTAAAGAGGCTTATCATCTTAATTACAGTGATCCCTTACACTGACAGAATTATAGTTCAGTAATTTAATGTGACTATATGGTTATTCAATAATGTGTCAGCCTATTACCTATGGGTCCATCCAAAATATTGGGTCTTACTACTACTTACAGCCAAGCTTTTTTCTCCCAGTAGAGGAAGCCAATAGAAAATTGGTGGCCTTGTTGGGTGGTTTCCACCGGTCCTTCTGGCATATGCACAGCAGCAGTCCTCCTAGAGAAGTGCTGGCCTGCGTGCCTTGCGCTTAGGCGGCGTCTGTACGCTGCACCAAGTAGGCTGTTCAGTCCTGCCACTGAGTTCCTGCAGGCTGTAGTGGAGAGGCTGGACCAGAGGGCCCGAGCTCTAGTCTTGACCTGGGAATGTCATAGCTGTGCACATGGACCTTTTTGTGTCCTGGTTTCCCTCTGTGCAAAAGGATACGATTAATAAGTGTCTTATAGAACAGTTTGGACATTGAATAGGATAATAGCATGACGTTAGCACCAGTGTGTGGCACATCAGAAGTGCAGATCTTGTATCTCTCAGTCACGGTGAAGTGGGGTACCTTCTACCCCCTGGATAAGTGATGCTCAGTTGCTATTTTAAATGTTTCAGTACCTGTTTTAGCTGAGAAGTCATTGAAATTTCTAATAGCAGTTCTTTTTCGTATTTTAAGCTCTTATTGGTATTACCTTTTTTTTTTTTTTTACAAATAATAGCAGTATTTATTTATTTATTTATTTTTGTGGAACTGGGGATTGAACTCAGGTCCTTGCGCTTGCTAGACCAAGTGCTTATTCCACTGAGCTATCTCTCCAGCCCAATAATAGCAGTATAACACAACAAACTTCAACACCAAATGCTGGAATCAAAGGATTTAGTTTATTTATTTATTATTTATTTATTTATTGGCAGAACTGGGATTGAACTCAGACCCTTGTGCTTGCCAGGGAAGCACTTATTCCACTGAGCTATCTCCCCAGCCCCAAAGGATTTAGTTTAAAACTGGTGATTTATTCTCTCTCTTTCTCTCTCTCTCCCTCCTTCCCACCCTCCCTCTCCCCCACCCTCTTTTCTAAGCTGGCCCAAGTTGGTTGGCTGACCAATTCAAATTTTTTGCTAACTTTTGTGGTGATTTTAATTAAAAATATATGTAAAAGCAACCATGGACTGTCACAGAAATATTTCCCAGTACATGTGGTACCTGTGCTTTCTAGGTAAGAAGGAAGAACTGACTTGGGAAAGACAGCAAATGAAAGATGGTTTGGAGCAGATGTTCTTAGTGCAGCAGCAGATGCTGGGGTGGGGGTGGTGCAGGAACAGAGTTGTCCCTGAGAATGAGGGCTGGGCGGGACTTTCAGCTGGAACCACACTAGTAGGTGATGCTTGGGAGGGGCTCTGCTCAAGCCCTGTCATTTTCTCTCTCTCTCTCTCTCTCTCTCTCTCTCTCTCTCTCTCTCTATATATATATATATATATATATATATATATAATTTTTTTTTCCCCCTGTATTTTAAGGAAGGGTTTACAGAGTGTTCAGGGTCTCACTACTAGACCGGGCTCGTAGTGAAATGCCTGTTTATAGCCTCCTAAGAGCTGGGATTACAGGTACATGCCACCACACCAAGTCTCAACTGCAGTATCAACGGGCCCCAGGGGCAGGACCAGCATGTCAGGCCCTGGGGTTTGAACTCCTGGCCCCTGTGCCTGCTTACAGGCGCTTTAATCCGCTGAGCTATTTGGCAGGCCCGAGCCCTGTCTTTCTCTTCAAGGGTTGCAATTTCCTTTCCCTTCTGACTTGCCCATATAATCTTAATTTAGATAAATACAGGGACACAAGCTAACTTTTTAACCATTTCTTCCTCAAGAATGTGATAATGCAGGCAGGAAAATTAAACACTTATCAAAGCGTCCTATTACATCTTTTATCTATTCGGTTTCTTTTCTCACTTTAGTTTAATTTTTGTTCTTTAGATCCTTATAATTGTCTACCTCATCTGACACCAGTTATAGTACAGTGTAACTCTATGCACTGGCATTTTTCTTCACGCGCTAGATCAAAGACCGTGAATTTAATGCACATTTATGGATTTTATTCAGTGTTGGCCTAAAAACTACTTAGTAAAATAGTAGACAACTTAGTTTTCATTTGTGCCTAATATGGTGTTTTAAGCCAGAACAATTCTGAAAATAAAGATAACCCACTAGGAAGGCAGTATGCAGTGTGTTAATTATTGGAACTGTCCTACCAATTTGATTTGGAACTGTCTCATTTATTTCTCAATAAAATTATGGGGAAAAAAAGAATGGTAAAAAAAAAAAATAATGAAGATAACCCAAATATAGTACCGCAGTATCTGCCCCTTGCTGAGACACTTCAGAATTGCCATTCTTGGGACTGTGTGTAGCACATAAAGTTCTTTGCTGACGCCTGTTTTGTTCAGGAGCACAAAGACGACCTGTGTGCTAACGGGACGCGTCCACGCTTGGCCTCGCACCCTCTGAACTGTTGCAAAGAGCACAAAGCAAGTAAGGAGTCTCTGTTTACCTTGAAGCCTGAGGATGGCATGTTCTTGTTAGTGAAGTCTGGCGCATCAGGTTTCAGCGGTGTGCGGGTGCTTGATCTTGGGAGTGCATGGGCATGAAGAGCGGCTGAGGGGGTGTCTCCTTGGAGAACCCCAGAATTGACCTGGGCAGTGATGGTGAACCTTTTAGGCGCTGAGTGTGCAAAGTGCAGCCCAAACCCGCTGATTTATCACAGAAGTGCCAGCACTGCAATTAACCCTAAATACCCAGTGGGTGGCTGGGGGGTGGCCTGGCACGAGTCCCAAGAGGGCTCTGTGTACCCGCTGTGCGCAGCGCGCTTGCCGTGGGCACCACTGCCGTGAGGTGGGACTGACTCCGCAGTTGCTTGCCTAGCATGTGGGAGCCCCTGGGTTCCATTCCCAGCACCAAGATCCAAAGAAGGTTTGATTTGTTTCCCTTATCCATATTTACTTAATTATGGAACTGTCCAGGTTTCAAATATTCACGCCAAATTGTACTTCAAATTCTATGTCATCTTTTAGCTAGAAAAAAAAAAAATCCTGTTCATTCTCTGTAGAAGATGAAGACAATTGTGAAGTGCCTGCTTTTCCGAATACGAAGAAGCGGAAGAGAGTCACCTTTGGAGAGGAGCTGAGCCCAGAAGTGTTTGATGAGTCTTTGCCAGCTAACACCCCACTGCGTAAAGGGGGGACACCTGCCCGTCTGCAGGACTTACATAGACGCAGTCCCCAACTTCCTGACCAGTCACCAGTTCCTGAGCCCTTGCCACAACCAGATTTTGATGACAAAGGGGAGAATCTTGTAAGTGGGGAAGCCTGGCACAAGCTGGCTTGTATTTCGTCAAGCTTGATGTGGTGATGCTTTGGAAGTGTCAGCTGGACCACACGCAATGCCATGTTTTAAGTAAATCTGCTTTCTGTGTAGGTTTTAACCACTCTTGTCTATTTCAAGCAGTATTTCCAGGACTCCTTGTATGTAGCATTTTTCATGAAACCTAAATCCAAACACTGTTCCTTACATGTAAGACATACTGTTTTATATATCGTTAAGGAAATTAAACACACGAATTGTAAGATATACCTGGATTTTAGAGACATGAAAATATAAAGAAGGAGTCGTCTTTCGATTGGAGTACTATAGAAATTCCTGTATTTTCTGAGGTGGAAAAAATTGTGCTTTAAAAA
This sequence comes from Octodon degus, assembly GCF_000260255.1. Taxonomy (NCBI): domain Eukaryota; kingdom Metazoa; phylum Chordata; class Mammalia; order Rodentia; family Octodontidae; genus Octodon; species Octodon degus. The sequence continues at coordinate 11,605,069 of NW_004524612.1, forward strand.
GTATTGGTAAGGGGCCAGGGAGATGGCTCAGTGGAATAAGCACTTCCCTGGCGCAAGGGCCTGAGTTCAATCCTCAGTTCTGCAAAAAAAAAAAAAAAGAAACAAACAAACAAAAAAAAGTATTGGTAAAACTATAATCTGGCCTGGGAAAGGAGAGAGAAAAATTACCAAGATCTATGGGGTGAAAAATTATATAAACTAACAAATACTAAGTGGGAATAAGTAAATAAATAACTTATGCTAATAAACTTAACTTACATGAACTAAACATACTCCTTGAAAGACATAAATTTACTAAAACTCAGTAGCCTTATGCTGAAATTTAAATGGCCATTCAAACTCGCCCACACAGAGAACTCTAGATGATTTTTACTACAAATCCTACTAAGCATTTAGTCAAGTTTAGGTTAGGATTGTACACATACCCTTCCAAAAATTGAGGTGTCTGAAATATTTCCAAATTCTTGGATATCACCATTAACCTGAAACTAAAATCAGATTATAAGAAAATTGCACCTTGGTGCCCTCATGAACATAGAACTATATGAGGAGGTGGTGGTATCGGTCATGTGAGATTTGGCCAGGGATGGAGTCAGCTCCTGTTGGCTGAACAGTGTGGTTCACCATGCTAACAGACCAAGAAAACAACATGGTTGTCTCCATTGACGTGCAAGAAGTATTTGAGAAAATAGCATCCGTTTCTGGGTTAAGAACATTCTGAACAAACTGGTGATGAAGGGGAATTTTCTCAAACTGACAGGTTTCATCTATGAAAGATCAATAGCTATGTCCCTGACAGTTGTGTAGGAAAAATTAGTTACTGTATTTATATTGTCTTTTTATCATGAAGTTCCCTGAATAGTATTGTCATGTAAGCACATGTTTAATAATGAACTTCATTTTTACTTTGTAGTTTTTTTTTTATAGGAGTTACAATATGGGTTTTTTAATAAACCAGGAAATAACTAATTAAAAGATCAAATCATTATGATTATTTTGCTTTGGAGTAGAAAATTTATTTTTATTTTGATTGCAGTTGTTAAGTGTGGTTTCATTATAAACATGATTGATCAGTTTTATAAAATATATCTATTCTTTATTTTGCTTTGACTTCTTTTTAATCTTCTGTTGATTGTTTATCTTTATGTTTGTTGTAATTCCTGTTCCAAAATACATCTTTTCGCATTTTTTTGTGCACTTTATTTGTATGTTAACTGAATTTAAGAATATCTAATTTTTGCTCTCTTCTTTCTTTTGCTTAGGAAAACATAGAACCACTTGAGATATCGTTTGCAGTTCAAAGTCCTATTAAACCTTCTATTTCTGAGACTCTTTCAGGTATATCTTTGGTTTACATTAACAATGTCTTTTTCAGTATTTCTCTCTTATTCTTACAGCAGTGCAGTATGTTTGGTTTGTAAAAATCCTGTAACGTAGACAAGCTGTGAGAAGATGCTTATGTGTGTACTTTTCCACTCCACATCCCTCACTCTGGGGTCTCCTTAGACCGGCACCCCTGTTTTAAATTGCCAAAGCGACGCTGTTGGTCTCTTAGCTCTGAGTGTAGATCCCAACCATAGTTTGCACAACTGAAGTGATTTGGATTATAAGGGTCATTCTTAAACATTCAAAGGTAATTCGTCAACCTTAAAATGGCATTTTGGGCACATGTACTTCCCAAAGACTCTGCCTCTTAGGATCATGACTAGACCACAAGAATCTCTTCTCCCAGCTCTCCTGACAGACTTAGCTGGCAAGTGCCACAGACTGCGCTCTTGGGATGGAGTTTTGGTTCTTGTGCTTTCCCTGGGTAAATGGCTTACTACTCACGTAAGCCAAGGTTAGCGCATAGAATCCAAGCTAGAGTCAAAATCTGGAATACTTTTTTTTTGGTAGTATGGGGGATTGAACTCAGGCCCTTGTGCTTGCCAGGCAAGCACTTATTCTCCTGAACTATTTCCCCAGCCCTAGAGCCAAAATCTGAACCAGTCTGTTATACAGCAAAGTCTGGTCTTAAACTCCTTAGGCTGTGTTTCATTTGTACCATGTAGAGCAACCAAATTAAAATTTACCTAACCTGTACAAAACTTTAAATAAAACATTTTACGATAATCTTAATGCTCTTTTTGCAGTTTCATATGACTAAATGTAATTTGAAATTAACAGGATTCTGGAAATATATACATTTATTGTATGATTTATGTAGAAATGTATCATAATATGCATTAGTCTGTTGTCTGAGGCTGATGCTGTGCTTGGAAAGTTGTGAAAGTTTCTCGGTATTTAGCACATTTTTCTAAAAATTTATTTCAGAATTCAACCCTTTTAAATATTTATGTTCAGATATATTAAAAGCAAAAGTAAGTACCCAAAAAACTTTGCAACATTTTCCAAATGATGATGTACATTTTAGTTTTTTGTTAGTCATCTGATTTTGCATATTTCTTTCTTACCAGGTACTGATGCTTTTAATTCTTCAAATATCCACAGGAAACTATCATCCTGTAAAGTTGCTAAACCAACACGGACTTCTAACAGAAGAAATGTAAGTGTTTCTGTTAAGTCATATTTTTTCCATTTTAATGATCAAGTTACAATAGATAAGATCTTGGTTTGATCAGTGTCATGAAGAGTTTAAACCTTATCTAACAGAGTTATGTTTTACTGATTTGATTTTTTTTTAATTTTATTTATTTATTTTGTGTGTGTGTGTGTGTGTGTGTGTGTGGCCAGCTCAGCCCACCGGGGGCAGGGCTGGCTGGCATGTGGTGCTGGGGGATTGAACCGCGGTCCCTGTGCTTTGCTTAGCTTGTTCTAAGTAGGTGCTTTAGACCACTGAGCCATCTCACCAGCCCTACTGATTTGATTTTAATTCTGTTAGAAGATGCTTTCAGATTTGTGTTAATATGGAAGGTGGTAATCTGCTTGAGAAGTTTGTTTGAGATCTGTGGTCTTTCAAGTATTTTTTTGAGATGAATGTGGAGCTCTGTGTGTGATTGGTGCTGCCCACAAATGAATATATACAACAATTTTTTTTTAAGTTTTTTAAATTATTTATTTATTTGGTACAGTGTCTTGCTACCCAGCTCAGACTTATAGTGATCCTCCTGCCTCAGCCTCCCCAGTGCTGGGATTACAGATGTGTACCACCACACCTGGTTTCGGGACCAGCATGGCATGCCCAGGGTTATGGGGATCGAACCCTGGTCCTTGCACTTACCAGGCAGTTCACTTAGACCACCAAGCTATCTCCCTGCCTCTTAACATCTTCTCTCCTGATTGAACCACAGTTGGTACATGAATGACAGTCCCATCGAGCAGCTAGTACCACTGGTGGTACAAAAGAGTGTAATCGCTTGTAATGGTCTTTTTAACAACAAACTTAATTTTGAAACAAAACTTGCCACATGGAATAGTCATGCACATACATCAGTGATTCAAGCCACCCAGCAGCGAGACACACAAGTTATATGGCCCTGTCATGAGCGTGTTAAATTGCTTTGAACTGTTTGTTTTAGCTGGAAATATATGTCTGTTGACATTTTATTAAGTTAGATAACATTGGATTTTTGTCTGTGATCATAGTATATAAGCATATATTATTGTAGGGCTTTTAGCTGATATGGTTTTGTTTATAAACCCCAAATTCAAACCTAGATATTCATGATTTCCTTTCCTGTAACGCAAGAATTGTTGGGTACTAAATTGTCTGTTCTGCATAAATATTTGATAAATGAATAAATGAACTGGTTAAGTTTTTCCTTTCTTACTAGTATAATTGGGTAGTAGCCATTTGCTTCTCAATCTGTTTTATACATTTACAAATTGGTAAATACCATTTTCCTTATTTGAATTTTGGTTAAAACACACCTGTAATCGAATTAGTGAATTAAGAAGTAACAAGATGTGAGGTGGTGATTGTCGTAGGGAACACAGTAAAGCAAGAGCGGTGTGTTCCGTTGTGCTGGCTCACACTTGTGGACCTGACCTTTGGATTTTCATTACAGCAGCCGGCCTTCACGGAAGAGAATGGTTGCAACTTACGTCATGCGGAAGCTCAGCCTTGTAAGGAAAAGAAAATCAATAGGAAATCGCAGGAGACCAAGTGCACAAGCAGAGCATTTCCTAAAAAGAAACAGGTAAGTGTGTTTTTAAAGGTAATGCTCAAGCTTTCATGTACTTTTTCATTGTATGATAAAGAAGTTGGGAAGCAAATTTTTTTCCCATTCATAGTGGACCAAGATTACTAAATCTTGCTCTGGACTAGAAGGGGCCTTAAAAGATTTCCCCTTAGCTGTTAGACAAACTGCATCTGCCTCTCCTTTTCTTATCCTTCTGATTCTACTGCAATCTTTCAGCCAATGGGAACCCTACCTTTTTTTTAATAGACAGCAAATGATGTAGCATAACTGCCAAGTCACATAACGTAACTCTTTGCTGATGTCTGTGATCCCAGAAAGAATACCCTGTCAGTCAGGGCAAACTGTGTGCCTGCTTTTCCCAGGTGTCCTTGCGCTGTGTTGCTGAGTGGGCCACGGACCTGTCTTCATGTGCGCAGCTGCCCTGTTTGGTGGGCTTCACATTGCTGCCTCATTCATTCTTGGCTCTCGTCCCTGTCTTGAGTGCTAGAGACTTCCCAGGACTTGATGAGCTTTCCCAGTTCTCTTAGGACATGCCACATCCACTAGACATGGCGCATAGTTGTCAGACTTTGCCTGCTGGTTGTGAGGGTAATAAAATAATGCTCCCAACTATTTGAAATAATCAGCACGGGTCCAGTTGTTCTGTGAAAGGCTGCGTACCAAGTTGCTTCATCTGCCTCCTGCACTTGCAGCCCCTCTAGAGTGGGCAGCTGCGCTAGCCCTGGCCTGGCGGCGGTAGCCCTACCCTAGGGAGGCCTGCAGCCCTGTCTTCTTGAGCTTTCTCTTTGATTGCTCATGTAGGCCACAGTGTCCTTGGATGTCCTGATTTCTCAGGTAAGGAAAAATGCACTCTCTGCTGCTTGTGAACATTTCGTTTTAGCATCACTTCTGCATATTTGAAGAAAGCTCAGAAACCAGCCCTCACCCTTCCTCACCACCTGCAGTCACCTCAGATGCCTTTGCCGTCTGTGTGCCTTAACCCTGCTCTTCTGTCTTCTCCGCTTCAGTGAGCACAGTCCTCCGGCCCCTCTGAGTCCTGTGCAGCTTTCAGATACTACACCTCTTAATTATGTTTCTTTCTTCATGCTGAACTACATGAGCTATTCCCACAACTCTTCATCTCAGACCTGCGTATTCTTTTCATTCAGTTCTTAGCCAACCAGCAAAATTTCAGCTCTGGATTAATTATTCCCTCTGTCTTCTGCTGTCACCACTGGAGAGATGCACTCGGGGAGGGTAGCACTACAGTGGAGTCAGGATTTGAGATGACATCTGAAGTTTGCTCTCATGTCCTCTTCAATTAGTTTTGCAATGCATTAAGAAATTTAATTACCAAAATTCGTGTGTACTCTTCAGCCTTGCTCTCACTTGCTATCTCCCTAATGAATATAGATGCAAAAATCCTCCGAAAGATCTTGAAAGAATGCAGCAAATCATCAAATCTCAGTTGCAGTTGACAAGATCCACCCCTCCTATACAGTCTGTTGAAAAATGATTTTGTTCTTCCTTTCCTTTACTGTTTGTGTTCTCTAGAATTCTCTTTCCTTGAAAGTTATTTATTTCTTGGGGTGATACCGTATCAATCATGGTTAATAACCAATTTTGAAAACCACATCTTGATTCAACAACCTACTTGACATCTCCTCGGCAACCACCTCATAAGCACTTCACAATCAGCATTTCCAAATAAACTTGTCCATTTTACCACATACACAACATTCCACAAGCTTCCCTTCTTCATGAGATAAGTCACTGTTTTTCACAGTTGAATAGCAAAAATCTCAGGTCATCAAATCTAGAGGAAACTAGAAATTTTCTTGGTTTCATTTTTAAGAGCACATTTTTAATAAAATGCTAAAAGATCCTCTTTCTGAACAAATACAAATATATTTGAATTTATTACACAAAATTTCTTACATTAGAAACTGATTTCCTTTTCCTCTATACTTTTAATAAACACCATTACAAATAACACATGCCTGTTTCTTTACACCAGATCCGTGGTCAGAAAGTTCAAGAAAGATTGAGGATTAGATTTCTCCAACCCCTTGCAGGACCCTGCTGAATTAATCTGATTTATGTAATAAGGGGAATAAACTTAGAATAGCAGTGAGATGAGGAGAGGTATTAAGCAACAGATGACAGCCTTCGGTGAATTTCTAGAAGACAAAGCAGATGGGAGCATGTTGACAGAAGAGGTGGAAAGATTTACAGCTCAGAATGTGCTCGAAGGGAACTAGAGAGATCTGGGAAGCAGCCTGCCTGTTGGAATCCCAAGAGACCCTGGGCCCCAAATTGGCAGGTATACTGGATGGTGAGAGTGAGAAGTGGTACTGAAAAAAGAGATTAATTGAAATCTTGTATATGGAATTTTGCACCAGTTGGCATGCTACCTCATTTTCCCTCCCTGATGCTCACAACAGATGTTGTCATCTAGGTTTAAGGCCTCACTCTGCCATTTAGAAAGTCCCACAGTCTGGACAGCCAGCTCTCGACCATAAAGCAAAGTGCAGCAATTTGTCCTTTCCCATTCTGCACCCCTGCCAGGCCCCACCTCACTCAGAGATCTTAAGTGGACTTTGTCATATGGGAAAAGGCTCACCTGAGGAAACCCATACCAACAGATCCATCTTTTTTTTTTTTTTTAAAGAATGAAGTCGTTGAGCAGAACCAAAAGCATGAAAAAAGACAATCCATGGTAACTGACCCCTAAAGAATGGGGTTTTTAGGAAATGGAAGAAGTACATATATTCTGTTATGCTCAGATTTAAGAAAATAGCTGCATAAAAGAGGATTCTATGAAAAAAGAACAGAAAAATATTACAGAAACAAAATTTAAGAGACGTACACAGCTCCCATATAGCTGCTGGCCTACGCCTCACCTCCCGTGCCTTCCAGTTGAGCACCCAGCCTGGTTCTTCCAAGCCAGTGGACCTCAAAGACCTTAAAATGTAGTAGTTGGTGGTCAGAGCAACCCCTGCAGGTCACCTACTCTGGGCCACAGATGGGTACCCTATTATTGACACCCACCCAGGTGAAGAGCAGATCCAGAATGTAAAATAGGTATAACTGTTGAAGACAGGTAAGGTCTTTCTGAATAGAACCCCAGTTGTACAGGAAATAATATCAAGAATCAATACATAGGGTTATACCAAAATAAAAGGCTTCTCAGCAAAGGAAATAACCAGTAGAGTGAAGAGACAACCTACAGAATGGGAAAAATACTTTGCTAGCTACTCGTCAGCAAAAGACTAGTATCTAGAACATATGAAGAACTCAAACCAGATCCTCCAAAATAAAAAGACTCTGTCAAAAAATAGGCAACTAAAATGGATAGACACTGAGAAGAAGTAAAAATAGCCAGTAAACACATGAAATAATATTCAGCATCTCTGGCTACTAGAGGAATGAATGCAAATTAAAAAAGTACTGAGATTCTACTTTATTCACAAAGAATGGCTACTTTTAACAAATCAAATAGTAACAAATGCTGGCTGTGGGGAGAGAGGAACCCTTCTGCATTGTTGGTGGGAATATGAACCAGCACAACCACTATGGAAAGCCATGTGGAGATTTCTCCAACCAGAATTCCATGGAGTACAGCTGTTCCTTCTAGGTGTCTTCCTGAGAGAGTTACAGACAAGTTACAGTGATAGCAGCGCAAATCATAGTAGCTAAATCTTGGAAATGACCTCTATGTCCATCAACAAGTGACTACAGAAAGTATACACAGTGGAGTGCTACGCCATAAAGAAGGATAATTGAGTCACTTATAGAAAAGCTGATGCGCTGTGTGACAATAATGTTAGGTGACAAAAGATGGGATTTAAATACTGCGTGCTTGCTATGAAAAGCCCGAAGTATGAAGAGCAAAATAAAGGTTAACAGGAAACAGGGAGGTAGATAAATGGAAAGAGGATCTAGAGATGGAGGAGAGAGGGGAAGGAAAAGAGATTAAGGTGATTGTTTACATGAACCAGCTCCCCACATGAATATAATCTATGCTACAGATGTATGAATGAAAAATTCTAAGAATTAAAAAAATATAGCTGCGTTGTGTGGGATGGTCTTGCTTGGATAGGCTCTGATAAACTTTCCTCCTTATTCCTGACATTCTGGAGATGAGCAGCAGGAAGGGCCCCAAATGCAAAGAATGGCACCGTTCCCTGCCAGGCAGCATAATGGGAGTGACATCGGCAGAAGCACAATTCTTCTGGGATGCGTGGGCCCTGGCTGTCCTGAGGTACATGCTATACTCAGGTGTGGCTGGTGCATGAGTGGGACAGGCTGCTGAAGCAAAGCAAGGCTATGTCCCCAACCTATCAAGACTACCATGGTGAATTCAAGGTGTGTGTTTCTGCAAGGCAGTCTGAGCTGGCACCCAGTGTCCAACACGTTACCAGGCTGAAGGGCTTCACTGTGTATCCAAACCCAGCAGCTGTCCAGGAGGTAGGGTAAGCTCAAGTTAAACGGTCCCAGAAGCTCTGAACAGTGTCTGGAGTTCAGTGATCCATATAGGTTCCCTCTTTCCTGCTCCTATTCACAAGGTGAGATCTCACTGGGGAGATTAGGATGGCTTTCTCTGCTGCCTGTGCTTTCTCTAGAGAGTCACATGTCCCCAGTTACATTTTGATCACTTTCAAGCTTTATTAGGAGGATACATACTTTGGTATTCTCATGGAGTCATTGGATTGCTAATATACCAAGAAGAAGCCAAAATTTGATGAAGCAAAAAAATCCAAATGAAAAGTAATTCAGCAAGATACCAAAGAATCTCTGATGGAGATCTGTCTTTGTGACCCCAAGACTGGAATTGTGCAGGACAGCATCTCGTTCACAGTGATTCTCACCAACAGCTCCCAGGGTCTTGCATCTCATCTAAAGCCTATCATGCTACATGGCTTAAAAGGTACCAGTGGCCTGCTCTGGCTCCTCTGAAGAACAGTACTGGAAAACCACAGGAGCATGGCTTTGCTGTGGTTGAGGCCTGGCCATTCGGCCAGGTGGCAGTGCCAGCTGACTTGTCAGGCATTGTTATACCTATGCTTATTAAATGAATAGCTCTTCATTGGTGAAGAAGAAATGGTCTAGAATGATAATGTTAATTCCACCATTTGCTAAATAGCATAAAACAGTCCTTCTGCCACAGCAACCATTGAAAAACAGTAGCCATGGCCCTCTGCTATCCCATGGCTGTGGGCCTCAACGAGGGCGACAGGGTGACTAAGAATGTGAGAAAATCGAGGCACAGCCGCCGTTGTGGATGACTCACCAAACACACCAAGTTTGTGCAGGACATGATCCAGGAGGTGTGCAGCCTTGCTCCCTACAAGTGGTGTGCTTTGGAGCTGCTCAAGGTTCTACAAGGACAAATGCGCCCTCAAGTTCATCAAGGAAAGGGTGGGGGTGCATATCCGTGCCAAGAGGAAGCGTGAGGAGCTGAGCAACGTGCTGGCCGCCATGAGGAAGGCAGCTGCTAAGAAGGACAGTCCCTCTGGAATAAAGCTTTGCAGAAAGTTTAAATAAATAGAATAAAAATGACACATTGAGTAATCAAATGCACACAATTTAGTAATCAGACTAGAGAATAAAGGTAAGGCAGTCTCTTTGAAGATGGAGCAAAGGACAGACTGAGCCCAAGAGACTTGGAAGACCATGGCCTAGGTGATTTTGTAGGATCTCAGAGAAAGGACAAAATAGAGTGGAAAAAATTACCCAAATAAAAGTTCTTTCAGAAATGAAACAAGGAGGGGCTGGTGAGATGGCTCAGTGGTCTAAAGCACCTACTTAGAACAAGCTTAGCAAAGCACAGGGACCGCGGTTCAATCCCCCAGCACCACATGCCAGCCAGCCCTGCCCCCTGGTGGGCTGAGCTGGCCACACACACACACACACACACAAATAAATAAATAAATAAATAAATAAATAAATAAATAAAAATACATAGTGAGTTGAAGGCCAGCCTGAATTACACAGCTGGACCTTGTCTGAAAAAAAAAAAAAAAAGCACCTACTTAGAACAAGCTTAGCAAAGCACAGGGACCGCGGTTCAATCCCCCAGCACCACATGCCAGCCAGCCCCGCCCCCAAGTGGACTGAGCTGCCACACACACACATAAATAAATAAATAAATTTTTTAAAAAAAGAAATGAAATGAAACAAGGAGTCTTCAAGTTAAAAAGAAACCACTGGATGCATGGAACAGAAGGAAAGGCCTGGACTCGGATATGTCAGTGTGAAGCTAAAAATGAAACTACAAAGGAACACCCACTGTGTGGCGTCAGGTTCAGCAGAAGCTACAGTGTTGAAGGGCCACTCAGCAGGCCATCTGAAACTCCGAATGGAGTCCAATTTCAGCTCAGTTCTATGCAAGACTGAAAGAAAATGCTAAGACATCCAAGGACCCTGACTTCATTGCTTTCTTTTCCCTCACTGAAGCACAATGCCTGTTGCACAAACTTAAGGAGAACTGCTTCAGCCCATTGTCGGATGCTCCCAGGCAGATGAGGGTGGCAGAGCATTGTCACCCACAGCATGACCTAGAGGAAACAGTGTGGCTAGGGAGGGACTTGAAACCTTCCACCGCTGGAAGGTAGTTATGAGCTACTGCCTCTGGCCAGGACCTGCCTCCTGATAGTCCGTTCAGTCACCTAGAGATCCCACCTGTGGTCACTCGCAGCTTTGGGGGACATCTGTCTATAGGTGTCAAGTGCCCTAGACTCTGAAAGTTACTCTCCTTGGATGTACTGGAGAAGGTAATCTAGCAAAGTGAGGAGCAGACCCCAGAAATCAGGATAGTGGCTCAAGCGATGTGCGAACAGCAGGCAGCCCACATGTGAGCAGAAGAGGAGGACTCGGGGGAAGGGCTACCAACAGTAGAAAGACCTGCGAATTGAAGGCACATTGTGTATACACAAGGCCATTACATGCTATTTCAAGTAACTGTTTATGTAAAAGTTTGGGAGCAGGTATAAAGCAAAGTTTAGTGTGATTTCGAGTAATCACAGAGTAGAGCGAAAAACGAATTGTAGGAGGTAGGAAATGTCTTAGGGGTCTAGAGAGGGAAAGAAATAGGAGCTTTGTACTTGGCAAAGCAGTGCAACATGCTTCTGTAGTCATGGTGTAG
>NW_004524612.1:11616676-11637008 GCF_000260255.1 Octodon degus
ACCAGATCCCATTTCTGAGTCCTCGCCGCACTGCACCAGTGAAAAGTCAGGCCAGATTCTTACTCAATTAGAAGTCGCTTTAGACTGCTCCAGAGTGAATTCTTTTGTAACCTAGAAAGTTTCTATAATAGGACCCGGAACTTAGATATACTGGTGACAAATATAAATTGGACTTCTTTTAAACCACAACATGGAATCTACATAGAAACAAAAGAGACTTAAGTATTTTAACTCCTATTTGACATACAGGATTAAAATCAGTAATACTTGAAAGTTGTTTTTTTTCTTTTTTTTGTATTTTAGGGAACGATCTATAGGGTGTTCACGATCTCACTACTAGATCAGACTCGTAGTGATCTGCCTATTTACAGCCTCCCAAGAGCTGGGATTACAGGTGCACACCACCACGCCCAGTCTCAGTTGACCTCCCAGCACCCCCTAGGAGGCGGGTGGGGCCGGCATGGCAGGCCCAGGGATCGAACCCCTGGTCCCTGCGCCTGCTTGCAGGTGCTTTAATCCACTGAGCTATTTGGCTGGCCCTAAAGGTTTCTATATTATTGAGAAAATAACTATAGAAAAATCCCCAAGAAATATAAAAAGTTTACAAAACTGAAATGAAAAAGTGCTTTAAGCATGAACATGTTCCCACTTGCTCCTGTCGATCTCATGTGCAGGGAGGGACCCTTGCCCACCTCTTAGATCAGCAGTACTAGAAGCTGGCAGCAAACTGTGGGGCGGAAGTCATAGGTCAGATGGACACGCTCGGACACCTTCTGGTAAGTGAGACCCTGTTTCACAAACCAAAAAAGGAAGATGTGCCTTCTGGAGTAGACTAGTGTGTCCACAAAGTAAGTATCATGCAGCTATAGCAAGCTGTGAAGAAAACTTCCATATGCCACTGTGGAGCGATGCCAGGATATACTGACTGGTAAGAGAAGAAGTTAAAAAGCCGTGTATAGAAGAACCTAACAGTTCGCAGCCAGATTGCATCCTCCGCCTCAATTTTATGTTGTAAGTCCTAATCCTTAGTACTTGGGAGAAAGTGTGACTGGAGATGTGGCCCTACCAAGGGGATTGATTGAGTTAAAATGAGGTCATTGGTGGCAATGACTCGAGTCTGACTCATGTCCTTGTAAGAAGAGGGGGACACAAAGGGCCACCAGCTGCAGGTGTACACAGAAAAGGAGGCTCTGCTAGCCCAAGAGAGGCCTCAAGCTAAGCCGGGCAGCACCCTCAGCCTAGACGTGTAGCCTGCACAGTTGTGTGATGGTACATTTCTGCTACCTGTACCCTGTGGCTTACCTAAAAGGCAGAGAACATCGGAAAATAATGTACAAGTGTATACATACAAAATATTGAATGAAAAGAAAGCCCAAGACAAAACCTGGTTATAGGGAGAAGTGCCAGACTATGAATGAAAACTCTGACTTCCTTCAGAGTATAATTTTTAGTTGACTTTGTAACCATGTAAATGTTTTATTTGACTGTGAAACAGAATTAAAACTAGGAAAAAGCACTCTCCTTAGAAATTGGAAGCAGAATGGAACAATTTGAAGTTTGAAGTTGGTAGCCCAGCCTCACTAAGGGCTATTTCAACCTGGAAGTGTGAGTCCCATACAGTGGTACCTCGGTTCACAAACTTAATTCTTTCTACCTTAGTTACAAACCAATCAGATTAGAACTGAATCAAATTCAGCGATTAGGTTCAGTGCTGGCTTTATGGGGAAACCAGATTTGGGTCTCTTCCTTTCAGTTTGTGACCAGAGTCATGGAGAGGGGTGAGTTCATGAACCCAGGTGGTACTGTCGTAGTGAGGTAACTCTTAAATAAGACAGGAAATACAGTAACTACTAAGAAATCATACACAGTGTGAAGCACTGATATTGATAGCAATCAACTTAGAATAAAGCAAAAACAGGTTTGTACTGTAAGAATCAAGACATTACTGTGAGACAAACAAAATTTTGCAAAGTCGAGCCAGGCATGCTGGCACATTCCTGCAGTGCCAGCACTTGGGTGACAGGCAGGAAGAGTCAGTGCTGCAGGCCACCTTAGATTATTGAGCAAGACCTTGTGTCAAAAGCACCACAAATTTTTTTTTTGTTTTAAAAATAAATTTAAGGGTTGGAATTCTCAGTGTGAAATGATTATGTTGTTTGCACTTAAAAGGTCTGTGCCGTGGTTAGCCTGAGAGGAACAAGCTTCCTAGGTCCCCGAAGCGTCACTGCCTCTGCCAGTTAAAGGAAACCAGGGGCCTGTGGCGAAAGGGCTCCCCTGCGATTCCCAACCCCAGGTGCAGAAAGAGCCCGCGTCCTTAAGGCCCACATGGGGCTGGCAGCCAGAGGGCACTGGCTGCTCATGTTAAAGGACATGGACTCTTGAGGGAGCTGCCACGGACCAAAAAGGAGGTGACTGCAGAGGAGTACAGAGCCCTGAAACATAAATATAACCTATTAGGTAATACGTAAGGTTACAACTTTAAAACATAAGGGAAGTTGAAGTTAGTAATGGGTACCTGGGGCTCAGTATACTCACTATTCTATACATTTAGGGTGTTTGAAATTTCGCATTATAAGAAGTCAGAGATACATCAGATATTTGGAGAGAAGGAGCTGCTGGTCAGAGGAACTAAAAATGGCCAGTGAATGTGTAAGCAGACATCAGGGCTCGGGAAGTGTGTGCTTTATCACTATAAGCTTTTCTGGAAAGTTGATTGGTTGCTATGCGCCTGGATAATTTTTTTTTTTTTTTTTTGAAGTGGGGTCTTGCAGTGTTGCCCAGACTGACCTTGGACTCTTGGGCTCACGTGATCATCCTGCCTCAGCCTGCAGCATGCTGGGACTGCAGGTGCAGGCCTCCACATCCAGCTATTTTTAAGTGACTTTAAAGCTGTTCTCTGAAAATAGTGTAAGTTGTAAGCAAGTAAAACAGTGAACATGTACTTCACTGCCCAGCCTCTGGCGATGTCTTTCTGACTGGAGAAATGGGAATGCTTTAGGGACAGTATTTTCAGTTGTCCTTCTCCCGCTCTGAGTCGTAACCAGCACCCATTTCTGGATCGCATGGCTTCCACAAGCATCCCAGTCCCAGGCGCTTCTTCTGTAGATGGCGTCATAGGCAAGGCTTCTGCATGGGGTAAGTGCAAGTCTCCATCAGCTTTGAGCCTTTGCCAAGGAAATGGCCTCATGGTCGGTACTTTAGGACTGACAGATCTGCGAGGCCGTATTGTTTTGTGGCATACACTCTTAGACTGTGGTCACGAAGAAGCAATCTTCAGTCATATAGTTTTATGTCAGCTTCATTTCCTTGCCATTCTTCCATTCATTCGTATGTGTTGCCACTCTAGGCGGGGCACTGCTGTGGGTGCAGGGGCCACCTTGCACAAGGGAAGCTTTCCAGAATCATGCCAGCAGGGACCTTGCTTTTCTTCATCTATGAGTCAGAGTTATTCTAGAGGTTATAGCCTGGGAACATCGACCGTTTGACAGTGCAGGCCCTGTGCCTCACAATAGTATTAATAGCATAATTTGATACTAAAAATGTCAGGCAGTGGATATGTTAATAAGCTTAAAGTTAGACGAATAAGAGTAGCCAGTGCACCTCTTAGTGAGGGCTGAGCCCTGTGTTAACCATTCCACGTGTTAACAGTCAAATAAAAACAGCTCTGTGTGCTGTCTGCTGTTGTGATTCCCATCTTGCAGAAAGGGGGAATGAAATAGAGCTCAAGTCACTTGCCTGCCATTGCAAAGCAGTTAACCAGCAGAACTAGGATTTGAACCCAAGGCATCTGACACCAGAGGCCAAGTGTTTCTTGTGCAGCACATCTGAGTGTTGTACCTCAAGTTGGCTGTTGGCTTCCGCTCCCCCTGTTGGCTTCTACTTCCACTGACCAAGCCAACGTTTCCCCAGCCTTTCCAAGGAGCATCAGCAGATGTTCCATGAAAAAATGCCTAATGGAAAGTTCTGTGTTTAGAGATTATTTACACTGAAAATTTCTCAGAATTTTATGTTAAACTTGTATTGCCTGTCACCAAGAGGAACCATTCATCTTATAGCAGTCTAAAATTATTTTTGCATGGAATGTGGGGTTTTGTTTTTATAAGATATCTATAGATATCTCCGGGAACACACCGTTCTGTGCTGTTTCTCTACTCCTGATCTCACCCACTGTTCTCACCCCATTGGCTTCTCCTAAGCCTTGTGTGCCGACGACACCCAGTTCATCTTCCAATGTGTGAGCTCAGGGCCGCTTTCATTTCAGGTGTTGCTGCAAGGGCCCTCCCGTGGGCTCGGCTTCTGCTGCTCCCGGGTGGACAGCCTGCCGTACACGGGCGGGAGCAGCTCTCGATCTGTGTTGCCTGCGCTGAGTTCCTGCCGCCCTTCTCTTGGCGAGGCCTTTCCACTAAGCCCTCTAAGCAGCTGAAGCTCCTCTCACATGTGTGGGATTTTACCCGGACATGTTTCTGTGCAT
This sequence comes from Octodon degus, assembly GCF_000260255.1. Classification (NCBI taxonomy): domain Eukaryota; kingdom Metazoa; phylum Chordata; class Mammalia; order Rodentia; family Octodontidae; genus Octodon; species Octodon degus. Next base: position 11,621,148 of record NW_004524612.1, read on the forward strand.
CCCATCATGAATACCGCTGCCAGCCAGGTGCCCATCTTCTTAGTCCACAGAGCCTGGCAGAAGAGTGACAACTGTTCCTATCCTGCGCCTACCACGCATTGCCTGGCACATGGCAGTTTTGTCAGATGTATTTGAATGAATTTTACCTTCTGAAAACATTAATTGCTACAAGCAGGTTTTGATGTTGGCCTAAAGTCAGGTTCCCTCCAACATTACCACTTGGAATATATTTCTTTCCTTTGGTTCACAAGTGTTTCTGGTACTCAGCACACTATTTGAGTTTACCCGAAGTGTAAACTTCTTTGTCAAATAAGCATAGGCTGTGACTGCTCAGTGGCTGGTTGGGCACTCTAAGTTGGATGTGATACTGCATTCTGGAAATTACTAAATTTTTAATTTTTATGGAAACCATATTTTTAAAAATCACGTTTTGCTCTTTGGCCTGTTCATTTTAGCTCTCTCAGTTCATCTGTGTCAGTCGGTCCCATGAGCTTTGTGCTGTCTTCAGTTTCACACGCCTACCGTTGTTTCGCGCCCACTGGCTAACAGAGGGAGCCTCGTGGCATTTCAGTAGATGACCCATACTGGGTCAATCGTGCTGTACAGTTTTGAGTTTTGCTTCATATTTTCTGACTTCTATGTTACTATGCTCCTTCCTAGTGACTCAGATGCCTAATATTTTGAATGTAATAACTGATTACAGTATTTTAAATGTGGTAACTTTTCCTGTCAAAATTATCTAAACATAGTCACAATGTATAAAGTGAATCACGGAACTAAAGTTAATTAGGTGTTAGAGTTTCGACATTGTACATGACCAAGTCTTTTTCAGCTATAATATTTTAATCCATCTTCTTAGATGTTGAAAGGTGGCAGAAAGAAGAAAAGAAAGGGCAAGAAAAGTGTTGAGAAATCTTTGTACGGAGAAAGAGAGCTTGCGTCCAAAAAGCCCCTCCTGAGCCCTATCCCGGAGCTGCCTGAGGTCTCGGAGGCGCCCCTGTGGGCTGCAGGCGTCTGCCGACTGCGCGCAGGTGTGTGTGTATGCGTGCCCCTGTCCCGGTTGTCACCTCTGCTCTTCTCTCTTCACCCTCTTTGTGGCTATTTGATTCTTCTTCCCTTTTCACCTTTACTCTGTAATGCGTCTGTGAATAAGAAGAGTAGTACTTCTTATTGTGGAAAGTTTAAGTACAGGAAGCTGTTAATTGTTTGTAACTTTGAGGTAATCTTGGCTCCTCTTCAGAATCTGATGAAAGCTCTGGGTCATTTTGCTAAAACAATATATATGTGTTATATGTGTGTGTGGAGATATATATATATATGTAATTTTTACCCCTAAAACAACATAGAGACTTCAACCCCTTGGTCCTATTTTTAATTTTTTTAGTTTGAGACAGGGTCTTGCTTGTTCACAGAATTGTCCAGGCTGGGCTTGAACTTGCAGCCCTCGTGCCTTAGCCTCCCAGGGTCCTGTAGTACAGAAGTGTACCACCAGGACCAGCTCAGACACAAGATTTTGTCTGTCTTTTGGGGGCGATAATTTCTGGTCATCATCATTTTTGCTTCTCAGAGCATCTTGTTGTGCTCCATTGGTTGTGTATCCATCATTAAATGTGAACAAGGCGCTGAATGTTGTATGAGTCGAGAACAGAACTAAAAATCTTGTCCCTTGCTGTTTCATCAGAGGTGGCCCTACTTGTCACAGCAGGCAGCTGCTAGAAAAGATGACCACTAAATGGACATCCAGAAATGGCATCTGCAAACCGACTTGACTGCCTTGAAGGCTGTTTATCAATATGAATCAAGTCTGTTAATAGCACACTTGGATTCAAAGTGTATTAGAGCTGCCTTTGGGCTTATAGCACTAGAGTTTTACATTGACTGAGACATGCTGAAAGTAGTAAGGGTGTGTCCACTTGGCGTGCTGATGTATATGTTTTTATAGAATCATTGTTCGAGGAGCTCCTTTGTCAGTCATCAGTCATAACCTGCATTCTCTTTGGGGTGCACTGTAGGATTTGTGATTGACAGGACTTGAGGCTGGGTGAGGAGCGTGACCCTAGAGCCCCTCCGCTTCTTCAAACTTCTCAACTGTAGGGATGGAGGAGGCGCTTCTGTGGACCGCCCAAAGCCCACATCCTTCCTTGCTCTGCCCTAACCTGTCCCCGGTGAGGGCCTTGAGACAAGAGGGCGGCCACCCCACCTCATTTTGATCTGATCTAAGCCTGCTTATGTATCAGGATGTCACTTTGAGAGCCTGGGCGTGATGGCGGGTGCCTGTAATCCCAGCACATGGCAGGCTGTAAACAGGCGGATCACTATGAGTCCAATCTAGTAGTGAGACCCTGAACACCCAATGGACCCTTCCCTAAAATAAAATAAAATAAAAAGATATCACTTTGAAACTAAATACCTGAAGCATTTTTTGAATCTAAAACCAGCAATGCTGTTCAGCAGATGAGCTTAAGGCAGTTTATTTTCTTCCTTCCTTCTCACCTTCCATTCCTTTCTTCCTTCTTTTCCATCTTCTTCCTTTCTCCATCTCTTTTCCCTTCTTGTTCTACCACCTTTTTTTCTTACATATTGGATTTTATGAAAAATCTATTAACATCAATTTTTAAGCCATAAAAGAGTCCACTGACATATTTGTTGGTTGGCATTGAGTGGCCTATGACCAATGTTAATCTCTAAATATGATTTTTAAATATTTTAGTCGTGGACATACATTGAGATTAAAACACTGTTTTAGACTTTTTACTCCACTTATTTTGGTTTGGTTTAATTTTTTTGGTGTTTTTGGTGGAACCAGGGATTGAACTCAGGCCCTTGCCCTTGCAAGGCGAGCGCTTATTCCACTGAGCCATCCCCTCCGCCCTTTGGTTTGGTTTAAAGAACTCTGTATACTCTTTTGACTGACATATTAGATATCTGAGATAATCAGAGAGATAGCATCAAAGACTATTGAGATTGAGAAGTCTTTTTTTTATGAGATTTAGAAGTGTCAAAGTGTAAATTCACTTAAAAAGTGTCAAAGTGTAAATTCACCTGCCAGTCGTGCTGATGGTCTTTTTCATCTTCTGTGAAGGCCTCAAACCCATACAAGATGGTGTCACTCATCGGAGGCTGCAGTTTAGGTAGAGACTGAGGGGAACAGGGCAGTGGTGAGGACAGTGTGGCCAGCGGGGCTCTGAGTACAGGGTCTTAACCAGTGCGCTGGGGAAGAGCTAAAAGAGATTAGAGTGACAAATGGGGACACATACAGTGTCAGGCTCGTAGGCCTGGACACTTTTAAAAGTTATTTTACAACCTTTTTTTTTTTTTTTTTGCAGAACCGGGGATTGAACTAATCTTAAGGTTTATTTCAATGGCTACTTCTTAATTGCCTTTAAACTTATTTCCATGCCTACCGTAGGTGCTTTCAGCTCAGCTGGCAAACTGGGAGACGTGGAGCTGCTGCGAACGTCAGCTGAGAGGAGGGGGCTCTTGCTTTGGCCCCCGGATTTGCGTTTGCAGCGAGGCCTCCATGGAGCGGACGCCTCTGAGCTCTGCCGCCTGGACGAGACGGGCTCTTCACTGCCCGCGGCCCCGTCTCGTGAAGATGCAGGCGCAGGCACAGGCACTGAGGACAGCAGAAGTGTCCCGCAGGCAGAGAAGGAGCTGCAGCCTGGGAGCGAGCTCAGAACTGAGCTGGAGGCCCACCGCGGTCCTGCCCCTCGTGCCTCTGCGAGCAGCGAGCGCCCGGCGTCCGCGGGCCCGAGCCCGGATCCGCCCCCGCAGTGCCCGGAAGGTGCTGCCGCTGCTGGGCCGAGCGCAGAATCGCTTTGTCGGAGCCTGGAAGCTGCGCAGGCTCCGGGCCTAGAGCTGGAGCAACAGGAGGACTTCTTAGTGGCCACGGCGGGAAAGCTGCAGCGCAGTTCCTCGAGTGTCGCCCAAGAAGAATTCAGTAGCTCAGAAGATGTCACCAGGAAGCGGAAATCCGAGTCAGAAGGCCACGGTGAGCCTGCGGAAAGCGGGAGCGCGCCTGGCCGCGGGGAGAGGAAACGCGGACGCCGCTCTGTGCGTCGCGCTGATGGTCACTGCGTCTGGTCACAGCCCGACGGGAGTCGTAGTCCTTCGCGCAGCGTGGAGAGCACGGTGGCAGCTAGTCTCCAAAATGCCAAACTGTATCACGATCTGTCCGACGCCATAGAGCAAGCCTTGCAGAGCACCAGTAGTGAAACCAAAGTGCGGCGGAGCACGAGGCTCCAGAGAGATCCCGAGAGCCAAGGGCTCGTGTGGCTGGCCGTTCCCTTTCCTTCCGCTTCCCAGAAAGCCAGAAGGAGGACGAGCTGTACATTGGACAGCAGGGAGCTGCAAAGTTCGCCCCCTAGAAAAGAGACGGAGGGCTCAGGGCAAGACCCAGGGGTGGTGGGCTTCAGCTGCGGTGACAAGAGCAGCGAGGGCCCGGCCGCCGCTCCCAGTCGTTTTCCCCGGAAGAGGAGGAAGAGCCTTTGTGTCTCTGAGCTCCCCAGTGCCTGCAGGAGCACAGGGCCAGCCCCGACTGGCAGAGGCTTTCCCCAGGAGAAGGCAGAGAGCTCGCAGAGGCCGGGTCCAGGCGAGAACTGAGCACGCCATCAGCCCAGAGCATTTAAAGGAGACTAGGGCCTCGTGCTTCCCCTCCAGCGGCCGTCCTTCCACCTGCTCGGCTCTCAAGTTTGAAATAAAGTCAGTTGTGATTTTAAGTAGTAATAAGTTGATTTCTTCATCATTCCAAAATCAAACATTCTCTTAAATGTATCCTTCCCCCAAATGGTAAATGCTTTTATTAGTATTTTGCTTACAAATTATTTTCGTACTCAAAATGTCTGAATTTTTATTTTATGTAAGTACATACTCAGCCTTGAACATTTAACCTGCTGTCAGAAACGTCCTTTAGAACTGACCGGCTGTCTCGGTAAGCTTTCTCTGTAGAAGATAATTTGATAGATGGGATTTTATGAGAGTGGAGATTATTATATAAACTTGAACACTTTCGGTGGTGTGACATGCGTGTTTTACTTTGCAGTAGGACAAAATGGGTAAAAAAAAAAAAAATCCTTAGCAAAAATGAAAATTTCAAAGCTTGTTTTCTCTGGGTTAAATGTCAAAGAAGATTTCAGAACTTTGTTCTCAAATGAAAGTTTTGCTTTAATTGTCAAAATAAATGTGAAATTTCAGAAAATTCTTTGGATAACTAATGTGAAAACGCTGCTTCAGGTTTGTTCTGTGCCTGGTGGGGCTGGGGAGAGAGTCCTCGTGGAAGTCGGGCAGCTTAGTCTTTTGAAGACAGTCCCAGATTAGTCACAGGTAATTTGGGGTTTAATTCATGATTTTCCGTAAAAATAATTTGGCAAAGCGACTAACAAGTAGCGCTTCTCGCACGGTCTTTCCCCGCACTCTTAACTTTTTCGCGCAACCCGGAGCGTCGCTCCTCTTGGTTTCTCTCTCCCTGCTCTTGCGATATTTCCCATGGCTGTGTTAGCAACAGGAGCTTGAAACCCGAAATTGCTGTCTATCTGGAATTTGTGAACCCGCATAAATCATCGGATCATTAAATAATTGTCTCTGAAATCCTTTAAATCATTAAGCTCGCCCTGGCCATGATAGCAGAAACATGGTAACAAATAGAGCTCCCTATAAATAACACAACAGGGAAGAAAGCTCCCGCTGAGCGGCCCATTTCCCCCTCGTAGATAGAGACTATTTGTTACCTCCAAGGCACCGGCGGGTCTGGGACTCCCGCTGCTAAAGACTAATGTATTTTACATTAACACTCAAAGCGATCCCCAATTTCTTCTGCTGAACAGTGGATTGTTTAAAAATTTCTTTTATCTCTACATGTAAATTATTTATGGACTTTCCCCCTCATTTAGGGGCTGGTGTGGACGCCAAGTCATTAGCACTGAAAACAAACTTAAAGAAAAGAACCAATTATCTTCCTAGGAGGCTTTTTGGTTTTGGTAATTCTCAAGGAAAACTTCAGAAACTGTTGAAGGAGTGGAACTCTCAAAATTTTTAAATTTCTCCTTTCTTTACTATGAAAGGCAAATGCTGTAGTGTTATTTGGACCCCTTTCTTTCTACTTGATGATAATATATCTACTCAACTATTTGACTTTTTAAAATTATTTCACATTCTGTTTATTTCTCAGAAATTGCAAATGAAGACAAGGGAACTGTTTTGATCTGTGATTTTAGGGTCAGTTTTTCTCCCATAAACTTGTCTCATTTCCTGACACCTACGGTTAAAAATGTGAACACACTTTATAATCCTATTGGTTTCGAGATGTTTCATTATAAATATTTTACTGATACCTGTAAATAGCAAATAGATAGTTGTCCTGAAAAGAACAGGTCTGAAAAGTTACCACTTAGGCTTAGTTTTGCCTACCAAGTCTCGTGTGTGTGTGTATTGGTAAAGTTAATTTCTGTGTTTGACTGTGCTTGCTTGCTGCCTTTTCGCAGTTTTCATTAATAGTCAAGACATTTGGCTTCACACTGTTTTTTCCTGCCTTATCTTACCCCTCCCGGTGTGTCTGTCTCTGCTTCCCGTGTGCAGATTCTTGCTTGTCCAGTAGATGGCAGCATGACAGCTGAAGTTTCCCCTTCACCCTGCGACCCTTCCGGCGAGGCAGATCTGCGGTTTCCCGTGCCTCTCTTTACTTTTAACTCATTTTCAATACAAAACTAATCAGTGTCCATTGAAAAGGACACAGAACTGTACAAAATTAAAAAAAAAAAAATACCACCATCTGCCTCGCCCTTGCACCGCGCAGGCGCAGTTGCTTTCCCAAGGCTGTGCGTGGGAACACCGCGGGTGACCCGGGTGACCCGTGTTCCGTAGCTTTCCTGCGGCACACAAGCACGTGTCCCTCATCTGCCAACGGAACCACTGCATCTGCTGCCCCGCAGCTTACTTTTACGACGAGGCACCCACCACAAGTACCCTTGAGTCGTACGCACAGTCCCAGGGCCATTGAAGTCTTCCGGCATGCAGAGGATCATGTGTTTTGGACATCTGTAATCTGGATAGCCATCTTCTTGATACTGGGTGTGAATTATCTCCAGCTTTTTCTCCTGAAAATTATGCCACATTGGGCTTGTATGAAAAGTTCCCCGAAAGAGAAACTCTTTGCAGTTTTTTTAAAATGGATATCAAGTTCTCTTCTGTAGCTCTTTATTGGCAAGCTCCCCTTACAAACGTTCCGTTTTCCCTTCTGTCATTTTCTCCTCTTGCTGCTTAATGCTGTCTTCTTCCTCACTGTCACTGGAGCTGCGGAACTCAGGGTCAGGCTTGGAGCCGGCGGAACAAGAAGAGAATGATTGGCAGTGTCTGATCCATGCTTTAGATCAAGAGAGCTATTTATAAAGTCAAATGTATTGGTGTAAAATAACTTACAGTAGAAAATGCTAAGTGTACAGTATGAATTTCAGCAAATGTACACAGTAATGTAACCATACTGGCAGTCAAAAATAGACCTTTGGACCAGCCCAGTCTCCCCTCTCCCCTGGCCCAGCCCTGGCCAACGGCTGATCTGGTTTCTGTTGTGATAATTCTGCTTTTTCCAGAATGTTACAGAAATCAGACCACACAGTACGTGTCCATTTGTGTGTGGCTTTTCAAGTAAACATGATGCTTTTGGGATTCATTTGTTGTATGTTATAAGCAGATGGTACCTGTTTATTCCTGGGTAGTATTCTATTTTATAGATGTACCACTGTCCATTCATCGCTCTGGATATTTGGATTGTTTATATGTGTTTTGGTTATTACAAATAAAGCTGCTATAAATGTTCATATATTCTTTGTTTACAGATACTTTATCTTGGATAAATAGAGGTGGGGTTCCTGGGGTGTGTGGCTGGTATGTTTATCTTTTTAAGAAATTGCAGGCCGGCTGTTTTGGTGCCTACCTGTGATCTTGGTATTCTGGGAGGCTGGGGCAGGCGGATGAAAGGTTCAAGCCGGCCTGAGCGACTTGCAGAGTTAGTGAGATCCTGCCTCAAAATACAAATCTTTAAAAAGAGCTGGGTATATAGGTCTTTATGAAAACCCTGGGCTTAATCCCAGGGACCACGGAAGATAGGGAAAGCAGGAAAGAAAAGGAAAAAATACCTGCCACACTGTACTGTAGTGGCTGCCCCACTCTGCCTTCTTACCCGCAGCACAGGTTTTTGTGTTTCACCAGGGGGTGGTGGTGGTGGTGGTGGCCTTTTTCACTATCACATGTACACTAGTGCTTCTTTATTATTTTGATTTACTTTAATTTTTCTGTGTTGTGGAAGATAAGGGGTGGATTTTTTTTTTTATTTTAAATTTGGTACAGGGTCCTGCTACACAGCTCAGACTCATAGTGATCCTCTTATCTTAGCCGCCTCAGCGCTGGGATTACGGGTGCCCCCCCCCCCCAGTTTGGGTGGCCAGCTCGTTGTGGGGCTGGCAGGGGCATGCGGTACTGGGGATCGAACTTAGGTCTTTGTGCTTGCCAGGCAGGTGTTTAGACCCCTCAGCTATCTCCCCAGCCAGGACTCATTGTTTTGAATGGAAACCATCTAGCACCCTTTGTAAAATGGCTTATCCATTCCTCACTGAATCAGGTTGGCACCTCTGTTGAAGTCATTTGACCTTGTCTGTGTGGGTCTATTTTTGGATTACGTTCTCAGTCTGTCCTTATGCCAGGGTCGCATCAGCATACACAGTCTTTCAACTCGTGTACTATGACTTTGTGTCCTAGTTTAGAGTTCTTGAGAAGGTGTTTCTGAGGGAAAGCAAAAAGCTGATCAACTCGAGCTGTCTGCAGCCTTCCGGCGAAGCCAGAAGTCAGTGTTGAAAAGCTCTCAGGGACGCGGCACGGGACGCGGGGGGCGCTGCGCCCTCAGCCCTGGCTGCTGCATGCCCACCACGGCAGCTGGCGATTCAGGACCGTGGCCCTGCGTCGCGGTAGGATTCGTTGCCTGCACAGCTGTCTTCCTGGACTCTGCACCCTAAATAGCTGTAAGAAAATTGAGGTATATTAAGAATCAAGTTTGCTAGACATTTAAACCTGGCTCGTAAATAAAAGTTTTTTTTATTATTATTATGATCTGGTTTAGTATAAAAATCGCCACTCCATACTCAGAAACCTTGGCACTTGAGAATTCCTTCTTCATGTGGGGGAAATGTCCCTGCACCAGGTCACCTCAGGGACTCAGAGTATGGCTTTCCGAGTACATTTGCCAGGCAAATACCTAACAGCTACCATGTATCAGACATTCATTCTAAGTGCAGCACCATTTACAGGTGCCCCGTTTTCTGTAAGGGACAGAATATAGAGTGTGTTTTTAAAAGGGCACCGAGAACTGTCACCATTCCACATGGCACCAACTTTAGATCAGGCCAACTTCCTTTTTTTCTAAAGAGCTGACACAAACGAGTTCCCCGGTCACAGTGTGGAGGAGCAGAATCCCAGGTATAAGATCAGTTCCAGAGGCCCTTTCTGAACCATTTGTTGCGATAAGGCTGCAGATACAGGTCAGCGTCATCCTGTATAAATATTCTTTTTTCCCCCGTTGAGGATGAAGTTTAAAATTGAAACTAGACTCTAGGTTGTGAATTGTACATAATGCTATAAATAAACCTCTTCAGTGTTTATGCATTTGTTTCTTGTAGTATCAGAGCTCTATAGTATGTCTGAAGGATTTGAGTCTAGGTTTAAGTCTTAGATCAGGTGAGTGGAATTAATATTAAGTTATAATAAATGTACATACAAAAAATAGAGGGTTTTTTTCGAAACTGGGGATTGAACTCAGGCCCTTGTGCTTGCCAGGGAAGCGCTTATTCCACTGAGCCATCTCCCCGGCCCCCCAAAATAGAGTTCGGTCTTAAATTTATTGTATGGTTTTTGTTTGGCTTTTCAGTGTACTCTCTGTTAATGCACTGCAGCCTCGTGATTTCAAGTTGTCTACTACAGGGGTATGTTCATTTGTGTATATTCCTTGACAAATAAAACTGTCAGAGACTACAGATGACACCCTGAGTGAGACATGAGTCTTGTTGTTTGGTGGATTCATACTGTTTTTGCACATCTTCAACCAAGATCATACTTAGCCTGCTTGTGACCTCGATGATTTATTAGAAAAGTTTTTGGAAACTTTTGGGAAACTGGGATTCAGATATTTTCTGGAGCTGCTTCTACTTTTTGATACTTGAAGCATCATATCACATAGGAAAAGGGAAAATAAATGAGTGCACAGTATAGAATAATACAAGTTTGGATTTTGTGAAGGGTGGTTGGCATTCCATCACCTTTCCAGTGGCCAGAGACAACTGATTTTTGAGTCTTCTTTTTTTATTGGTTGAAAGCTTGACTAAAGTTTAGGTTACATGCTGCATAAGAGTGGTCTCCAGTGGCTCAAAAAACTGGCATGTTGGGCTTGATGTGATAGAAGAACACTTAACTTATACAGAACTTTAAAATTCTAAACCTGTAAGTGTTTGCGAATTTCAGGCTCTTTAATTTAAAGGCAACTATAATATCTACTTCCTACCACTAGTATTTTTATTTTCATGTCCTTATTCACCCAATGAAAATTTACTTCAAGAAAATTCTTCTTTAAAAATTGACCTTCATAATATTCTATAATCATATTGATTTGATAGGGGCACTTTTGGTTTGGCCATTCAAATTCAAATTATATTTCCACTGTTCTAATATCCAGGATTCTTGTTGATAAACAAGATAAATACTGTTTTGTTTTGTTTTTTCTCTCTCTCTCTGTCTCTCAGTTTAGGAACATGAAATAATTCCTAAATAGCATCAACTGTTTGCAAAAATAGATCTTCCAAATGTGTTTCAAACAGTGAGTATTTCTTTCGGTATATCATTGACGTCAAGAAGTTTCATATAGAGAATGAAAGCAAAAAAAAAAAAAAAAAAAGAATAAAAGGTTTTCTCAGCTCAAGTAAGTTGTGTTCGGATGCCAGGTTTTAACATAAGATGTGGGATTTTATACCTAACATGGAGGATGTGCAATGTGTCAGATTCTAACTTCATAACAAAGCCAAGATGTAGGGCAACCATTCTTCTTTTCTTGTTTTAAGTATACATTGGGAATGAAGATTTCAGAATCACTGTATTCCCTAACTCAAACCTGAAAAACCTGGTGTTAGTTTTGGGTGATTTCCAGTGACCCTCTGCCTCCCTTCTTCCTGCCCCCTGTGTAGATTTGGAACCAGGCAGCCATTTTTGTTTTTGGAAGGGAAAGGAGACAGATATAATGAATGACTTTTATTGTGCAATATTTCAAACTCTCTTGAATGCATTCGAATGGGATGGAAACTGTTCTGCCCTATGTCATAGCCAAAACAAACAAAACATATTCCCTAAACCTGGATGTGTGTTTCTCTCAAACTGGCAGTAGAATTCAGCTCTCAAACAAGAATTTGTTTTGACAATTTTTAGCCCTTGTTCAACGAAATATTAGGATAGGTCACAGCCAAAGCAAATACCATGGGGAAAAATTAATGTGCTTATTTACAGCTTACAGGTGGCGTGTTTTTTTTTTTCTTAAAAGTGAGAGATCTGTCTTAAAGAATTGCATTTGTGGTAATACTTTTAAATAGACTACTCTTTTTGCCAGTATTTTAGAAGTGAATTCTGATAATAGTAACTGAATGTAAAAACATTCTACAGAGATCCCTGAAGAATGATAAATGGCTGAATTTAAGTATTTAAACATTTAGAGGCCATGAAGAATCTGAGAATTCTAGGACTATCAGACTTAGCAAATATGCACCAGCCCCCCACCCCCTTGATAGTAGCTGCCTACGTCTCCCTGCAAGAATCCACTCTGCGAAACATCAATGGCTTCTTTATAATCCAGGCTTCAACATTACTGGCCCCAGCCAATCCCACTTTGGTTGTTAAGTATCCCCCCCACCTCGCACCTATGGGAGAGAAAATACGTGATCAGGACCATTCATTTTGTAACGCACCATAACCCAGGCAAGATAGATGCATTATTAATCACAATGGTGGCTTTGAGTTTTTTGGTGTGGTTACCTGTGAACAATGGGCTCTTGGTGAATGTCTTTTTGTGTGTGTGTGGCAGAACCAGGGATTGAACTCAGACCCTTACGCTTGCCAGGGAAGTGCTTATTCTACTGAGCCATCTCCCCAGCCCCTTGGTGTATGTCTTAACCAAGATGTGGTAGATACAAATTTGTAAACCAGGCAGTCTGTCCCTGGAGTGGTCGCCAAGACTGACCAGGTCCTGTGCTGGAAATGTACCATCCCAACTGGATCAGTTGTTTCCATAGCCAGTATCGAGCATGTGTATGAGTGGATGTGAGCAAGCCTTGGGTTGGCTCCAGAGGCTGCTAATTATCCACACAACACACGGGGCAGGTGAAACATCGCCTCGCCTTGCTTCCCTGAGGCACTGCATGGAGAGGCCGAGATTTCAACTTGTCCAGCGCAGTGAGGCCCCGTTCCACACCTACAAGCCAGTTTGCTTGCCATGTTCCAGACAAATGTCACTCTGAAGCAGGGCTCTGAGGTGTCGTGGTTTATCATGAGAGGGTGAGGGTGGTTGCTGAGGTCCCTCCCATGCAAGATGGAAATGCTGGGTGTGAGATTCGGGGTGCAGGGAAGGGCCTGGAAATGTCAGGGTCCAGCAGGTTCTTACATTTCAGCTTTAAAATATTCTAAATTCTTTATATTCCAACTTCAGTGTTCTGGGTACATAGAGTTCTTGGAGTGAGATTGGAATAATTGGAACACTGGTTTGTCCATACTCTAATTTTTTTATTTACTTAAGTAAACATTTTTAAATTCAAAACTAGCTGATTCCAAATCAGGCTGCAGCCCCTTAAGCTGGTCCCACTGCAGCTTGCTTCCCCCTCAGGGAAACGACCCAACTTCCCTCTAAAGGAATTACCGAGGTGCAACCCCTGCTTCTAAGACACCTTGTGTCCTCAAAACTTGAGTAGAGAGTGAGGTCGTACTGTTCCCATCTTACACATGGAACAACCAGAGAAAAGGCATCCGGCAACAGGCAACCTAAAACCCGAGGCAGGCTGGACGCTTTCCGAGGCTGAGCTGCGTCCCTGTTTATCTACAACAGCCACCTCCTCCACCTTCCCACACCTCGGCACTTGCGCAAGTCAGGCCACTGGGAGCTCCCTTCGGAGTGCGGTTGAGCCACTGAAATCCACGGCTCTATGAAATTGACGGCTCTAACAACCTGCACCATCTCTCCACAGTATTCAGAAGTTTCATCTGTTCAAATCACCTGAACCATGAGTGCTGATTTATCCTTTTTCTCTAACGCATACACTTCTGGAGAGTGGCGACTCGGGAGCAGAGGAAAATCAGGAGAATCTGGGTTTAACTGAGAAGTCAGGACCGCTGCATTCAGTCCGGTAGTGCCGGCTCTTGAACGAGCAGCGCTCTCAACTAATTCCTAAAATACGTGCCCAGCGTCCCGCAGCTGTCCTGTAAATGTCCAGGTGGATTTACATCCTGCGTTTCTCCAGGAGGAAAAGACAATCCTAGGCTTCTCCCAAACACGGGGGCAAGTGTCCTTTTGACATTTTCTCTCTACTCCTCTGCCATCCATGAGCAAAGAGCTGTTACCACCAGGCCAAAAGCTGTAACAATATTAAGATGTTTTCCTCAACCTTGTCCCCAGAAAGATACTCTGTTTCCAAAAGATTGTTCTCCCCTGGGCATTACATCATGAATTGATTCAGTTCTTGGAGGAAGAAATTGGACAAAATATAATAGATTACCTCCTGGGGAAACATACTTAGATTGTTAAGTATTCCCACCAGAAAACGAAGAAACCGCGTCTATATTACTCCGCAGTCCACATTTAACCTTTCACCCTGTTGCAGCTGAACCGGGAGCTTTTTTCTGTAAAGGTTTTTGTTTTAGTGGGGGTCAGAGAGAACATTTCTCTTTTATTTTTTTAAGGAAAACAAGCATTCTTTGTGTTTGCCATTACCCACACTTCCTCAGCCCACAAGCTGGGACGTGCCACCCACCCTGGAAGAGGTTAGGGTACAGCAGCCACCCAAGGTGTCCTTCCCCACGCACAAGTCCCGCCTTGCAGAGGGCTGCAGGAAGGAGGACAGAGCCGCTGGGGTAGGGATGGGTGCCCATTAGCTTTAATTTTCCTAGTGGGGTTTTGGGCCTGCAGGGCGTCATGCCCAACAGTAATGAAGGCGACACTTGTCCAGTATGAGCATTTGGAAAGTATCACCGCAGTCATGCGGACCGGGTGGCCCCGTGAGCAACATCAGGCTCGTAAGAGGAGGATCGAGTTTCGTCTTTCTTGGGAACTGGTTCTCAGGGAAAGTTGTTCATGATTGATGAAATTACTCCCATCCAATAAATAGTGTAGCAAGAAATGTGGGAGCTCTTTTCCTTTCCAAGTTCACAAGCCGGAGAGGAGAAGGGGCAGGGTGGTGCCGGCCACGGAGCTCTGCTGGCCGGGAATGCAGGGTGGGGGGGAGGGCTGAGGAACCTGAAGGACTGGGAGTGACAGAAAGCCTTTCATCACCCAAGGCCTGGAGGAGCCTGCAAGCTTGTCGCGTCAAGAGCCTAGTTATCGGATCGCAAGACCAGGGAGGAGCTGGCGGCTCTGCCGGAGGAACTGCCAGGAACTGGATGGGCAGGCCTGTTCCTTGTGCCGAGCATGTCAGCAAATCTCAGTTATTGTCTTGTCTCATAAATCTCCAGTCAGATTAGCACAGCCTCTCTGGAGCACCGCTGTACGGTTCTGTAGCCCACCAGTGGATCCAGCCAGGCCCGACTCAACCTGAGTGTGCTGTATGTGCATCTCAAAAATGTTTAAAATGGAAAGTCCTTAGAGCAACAATAACAAGAGGCTGCTAGTCTCAGTTGTCTCATCTGTAAAGTGGGAATATTCACAATACCTACTTTCCGTGTAAGGTACTATTACCCGGCAGTTACATTCATATGTCCAGGACTGTTTACTTGTCACTGACCCAATCAAAAGGGGCCGTTTATTGTGATTTCAAAAAAAAAAAAAAAAAAGGAAAAAGGAATTACTTAACTCTAGCTTGGGAGCTGGCGAGATAGCTCAGTGGACTAAGCGCCTGCTTGTGCAAGCCCAGGACCAGGGAGGCACCACCTGCCATGCTGGCCCCGCTCCAGAGACCTGGTGTGGTGGTGCCCACCTATAATCCCAGCGCTGGGAGGCTTGTAAACAGGAGGCTCACTATGAGTCTGAGCTTTGTAGTGAGACCCTAATGCCAAATACATTTAAAAAAGAAAATAAAGCTAGCTGAGAAGAGGGCGCGCTCCCATCGCCTTGCTCTCATCTCACCACGTAGAGGCAGCGGGGTAGCATCTGTCACAGCAAGGAGCGCAGCGCAGGAGGACCCAGCAGGACCGCAGGCATGACCAGGCTGCATGGCCCTTCCTGGACCTGACCTCGCCCTCCTTTCTCTGAATATATGAAACTAGACTGCCCTCCTGGCGCCAGCGACTGCATATTCTGCCCATTCATCTGAGGCCTGAGGACATTTCCAGAAGTGGCTCCTAAAGAAAAGAAAAATCTAGTACTTGTGCCTGCTTAGGCAAAGCACAGTGGCCGGAGTTCTATCCAAGGTGTGCTGAGCTGGATCCGCCCCAGGGCTCACTGAAATGGCAATTGAGACTGTGTGTGGTGGTGCATGCCTATAATCCCAGCACTTGGGAGGCCGAGAACACAAGGATCACTATGAGTCTGATCTGTGTAGTCAGACCCTGTAAACCCTAATATCTATATCTATATCTATATCTATATCTATATCTATATCTATATCTATAACTATATCTATATCTATATTTATATCTATA
>NW_004524612.1:11637108-11645490 GCF_000260255.1 Octodon degus
ATATCTATATCTATATCTATATCTATATCTATATCTATATCTATATCTATATCTATATCTATATTTATATCTATATCTATATGTCTAGCACTTAAAGTTCCATTTGGCTTTGGCTGTGTTGTTTACATTACAAACATCACATAATATAGACGTTCATCTCGTTTGTGCCAACTCAGCATCTGACACCTTGTACCTTGCTAGGATCACCCATTCCCTACAAAAGAGGGTCACTGATGGGAGAAAAGTACCCCACTGTGTTGTTCGCCTCCACACCATTGTGGTAGCCAGTGTTTCCCCGAGCATCCTCATGTTATGTCATTGCCTTGCGACACTCACGGCATGTGTTGGAAAGCCGAAGCTCCAAGAGCTGTTGTGACCCAACCATGGGCACAGCCTCCTTGCGGCACGACTGGAATGAGGCATCTGCCCAGCCCTGCAGTTTGCTTTGGATGCAGATGTCGTGACAGGAGAGGCGAAGACTTGGGCTTGATCAGAGAGAAGGGTCAGGCAGGGAAGATGAAAATTTTCTTGGCACCAGGCTTCTAAACCTCATCAGAATGCTCAGGGTAGAGCTGCCCTCCCCCACATGCTCAGCCACCCAAGGGTCTCTCTGCTCCATTTGGGGGGCACCTCCAGCTTCCAGGCTCGCTCTTCAGCCCTCACTGTTATTCTTCAGAAGAGATCAGTCCCACGAGCACATCTGCCAGCTATGGCAAACCTGGCTAAGCTCCTCGCTCCTTGCTGTGATTTTTACAATCGAGTGTGGAGAGGCCACACATCAACAGCGAGGTCTTCCATGGCACTGACCACTCTAGCTTTGGCTAAGCTTTCATTCCATCTATTCAAACCTCCCAGCCTTGCTTCACCCTCCACCCCAGCCATGGAAATCAAACACATGAATCTTCGTGCCATCCAAACTGTGTCCACCTGTGGTTAAGCAAGAGTGGTGAGCGGAGGAGAGTCTTAGCCAAGGACAGAGGACGATTGCCAGGAGGTTCTTGCTAGGGTCTGGCAGAAGAACAGAGTGTCCCCCAGGGCGTCTTACTCTGTCCTGGGGGCAGGGGTGGGTAATCCGAGTGGAGTCGCCAGCCTCTGTCCTGCTGGGCACCCCCGGCCCAGGAGGAGATGGGGCTGAGCAGCATGTAAATGTTGCCACTTTTATTAGGAGGCCCAGGAGGTGAAGCTGGTGTGGGGGAAGCTGGCAGCTGGCACAGGTCCTACCTCGAGGGCCGACGACAGCAAATGCCAAAAGAAATGTTTGTTAAGTGATAATTAATTACCAGGCAGTGAGTGGAACATAATTTTAGTTGGCAAGCCAGCCTTAGGTTGAGAGGCTGTTACAGGCAGAGGCCCTGCAGCTCCTTGCCTTGGCCCCTACCACGGCCCTTGTGGTGCTCTGCGGACAAGAGGGGAGTTTCCTCCTAAAGGACTCCTAAAGTTTCCTCCACATTTGGGGAAAATGGCCCTTTCTCCAATGGCCTCTTCAAAGGGCACTGAGAATCCTTTTTAAAAAACATGCCTGTGCTTCATGTGGCTTCCTTTCCCTGCTTAAGTGCTCCTGGGCGTTGACATTGTCCCAGTAAAACGTCCTTTAGGATATGTTCCTTTATGCGTGTGATTACAGAGATGCCCGAGGTACCTGCCAATCCTATGTAATCAGAATGATTGACAAGAAAAAACCAAAAAGCCTGGGATTGTTTATCCAGCGGCCTCATTTTACAGTTGAGGAACCCAAGAGCTGGCCAGCTGGGTACCATGCCCAAGGTCACCAGGCTTCTGAGGGCCAGGGGTCTCTTCCTCTTGGGTTGCTTGTGTGCAACCCACAGTCCACCATCACCTTGAAGTCTGGAACAGCAACCAGCTCACGGCGGGCACAGGGGGCACAGGGGGCACAGGGAAGATGGGAGGTGAGAACTTCGCTGTGCTCACAGCAACACTCTGTGCCTGAAGGCAGCAGCAAGTGTTTCTATTTCCACAGCAGGTTCCCAAACACACTCTGCACCCTTGGGACAGTCACGGGGTGGGCTGGGGCGGGGGTTGCTGGATAGAGAGCATCACTTTCTGAACCATTTCCCCTGTGAACAGCCGTAGTGTATTTCTCCTAGCAATTGTTCTGGGTGTTGAATTATATGCTAATAACGTCTGTGAAGTTTCTTGTTTAATGTTTGGTGAGTGGTGGAGATTCAGTAAGATATCATTTAAGTTTTACTTTATACTTTGACATAATTTTATGTTTAAAGAAAAGTTGTGGGAATAGTATAACCTTCACTAAGATTCTCTAGACATTAGCATTTTACTATATTTGTGCTCTTTCTCTCTCTCTGTCTCTCTCTGTCTCTCTCCCCTTCCTCTTTCTCTTGATGGAGACGTACATCTATATAGATATAAGTCTATAGTATCCATTATAGACATAGATTTATTATATGGGGAGTATAGAGATAATATTTATCCAGATATCACATCTATATAAAGTATAGATATTATATCTATAATACCTAGAGCTATCTATATCTCTATACATGTATGTTTTCTTTCTGCCATTTAAGTAAATTTGCTGACACGATGCCTCTCTACCTTTAAAATACTTGGCTACTTTGAGAACTCACTGAGCCACCTGCTTGTTAGAGCACTGCCAGTAAAGTTCCTCAGTGTTTCTCTAACTCCAGTTCAGATTAGGAGCTGACCAGTTTTTGCCGAGCACATATTTTGTGCCAGGCATAGTTATGGATGCTCTGAAAAAAAAGTATCCGGTTCATTGTTTCAACAGTATTGTGAAGGAAATTTACCAACTCTGCTCTGAAGAGCATAGCAATTAAACATCAAGGAAATGAGGAAATTATCCAAAGGCCCTTAGTGAAGTGATAGAATTGGGATTTGAACCTAGTTCTTAGGGCTCTAATTCTTGTGGTCTTTTTACAACAATAGTCTATTACAAATAGTGTCATTTGTTGTATAATAATTGATGATCTCATGCTGTTATGAAATGAGAAACTATTTAAAGAAAACAAGAAGCAACCCCCGGGTGAGTGGGTGGGTGCTAACCTCTGCCACACCTTTCTGCCTCAGCCATAAGGATTTTGTTTTCACAGGTCCAATTCTGATTCACTCTCCAGAACTTTATTTCAAAAGCAATTGTAATCCTTTCACATGGTTTTGTTGCTGACTGAAAAACAACTCTTTTATCTTCAGATACCTTTAATTAAGTTTATTTTTGAAAGGAAGGTTTATTTTCCCAGGAAGAACTGACTTAAAACATACTGTTTACATTTTGGGTGGTTAGACTTCACCTTAGAGCTGTGGAGATGTCATTCACCGGCCCATCCATGGATCTGTCCACAGTTCTTCACGCTGAGAGCTGTCGGTTTCTCTTGTTTCCCAGCTCAAAGCAGCTGGTTGGTTCTTATATTTTGTTTTTATATTTTTCTGCTGGATGGTTAAGACCAAGGTAAAGCAGGACCTATGCAACAAGAGTTGTAGCTTTTGGGTCTGATAAGGTCAGTGAAATCCCCTCAGGATTTATCCTGAGATCCCGTACCTCAGATTGTAGAACATTTGTCAGTGTCAGCCATGTGGATGAGTCACAGCCATTGCTTGGCCAGTGTGCTCTCTGTGAAAGCCTGAGAGAATGTTTTCTCTCCATGTGACTCTCCTTAGGCACACTCTACATCATGGATCACTTTCCTCTTTGGCCCCATAATCTCCTCAATCAGAAAATTTGGGACACAACTGAGTTACATGACATTACAGTACAAGTTCTCATATGCCCTGAGTCTTAATTGACTTTGGAAGGCTAGAGCCAAAATGTTGGCTTTCCTTGCAGGCCTCCTTTTTCTCTAATTTTGGTCTGCAAACTTACGTTGTTAACTATCCAGAAAACAAGCTTATTGTTATTACCATATGATCTAGGCTGTTAAGCTTAACCTCACTATCTGACTGAATATCAAATATAAGAAGTAAAGCCATGGTGTTATGTTGAGCTGTGGGGGACTCAGGCCAACAATTTCTGACATTGCCAGTGAAGCGGAAGACCCAATACTATTATGGACTACTGGACTCTTTTAGAATATTTTGCTGAGTTTACACACCTATAATATTCAAATAACAGAACTTAACAAAAAAAGGGATACAGATGAATGTCCATTTTGTATCTGTGTATTCAAAGTGGTTAGGATAGATTTATAGTTACATTCTCTTAATGAATAGAGTGATTTGTTCTAATGGTGTTTGTAGATAGGATATCATGTCCGCATCTAGTACAGCAATTAACCACTAGGAAGAATGTGCAATGTGTTAATTATTGAAACTGTCCTACCAACTTGGTTTGAAACTGTCTCATTGCTATTTGTTTCTCAAAAAAATTATGGAAAAAAAAAGCAGCTGGTTGTTCCAGTTCAGTCCTCACCTGCATAAATTTAGCAAACAGAAAAAGCAACACAGTTCATTGGGATGCTGTGTTCCGTAGGGACTCTTAGTACTGAGAAATTCTGGCCAGACCCTTTAAAAATCTGCACATAATCCTGGGCTTGAATAGGCAATCCTGGCTATTGGCTATATTACAATTTAATAGGAAAAGAATATTAATTTGCAGCCCACACACTTCAGTAAGGAACTAAGTAGCTTGGGAACTGCCAGTGAGTCCGTGATTAGCCGAGTTGAGAAAGAGCATCTGAGAAGCTTTGGAGTCCCTGCTTTTAGGCTTGGAAGTCAGGAAACAGCTCGAGATAGCTCAGACCTCAGGATCTGGGGTCGGACTGCTCTGGATTCGAATCCCAGTGCCGTGACTTAGATGTGTGAGTCTGAGCAATGTGATCTCAGATTCACTGTCTGGAACGACAGCAATGTCTGCCTTTAGGCCTGTCTGTTTTGCTAGATTTAAGTCATGTAAGTAAAGAACTTAGAATAGACATGGCCTTTGAAAAATTCTCGTGAGGTGAATAGTCATAGTAACAATCAGCCTGAGTGGGACAAAGATTAGGACAGTTTTCTTCTACACTTTTCCTTTTTCTTCTTTGCTTCTTTTCTTTGTGTGTGTGTGTGTGTGTGTGTGTGTGTGTGTGTGTGTGTCTGTGTGTGTGTGTGCGTGCGCGTGTGTGTTCTTTCTCTTCTTCCCACACCCTTTAATTTCTTCCCTCTCCTTCAATCCTGCTCTGGATGAAAATTATTAAAGAGCATTCTGTTCCTGACATCCTATATAGAAGAAATCAATGGTGCTGGGGACCCTAAAGAGAATTCCTGATTTCATAAAGGCTTAATAAAAGTCAACAATCAAACAAAAGTGTTTCCCTCCTGAGTCATTACATTCTGTTGTTCCTGAACATCTGGGTAGAGGGAGGACTGGCTTCGCTTGGGCCTCTTCAAAACATAGCTTCTTGGGCCGGAGCTATGTCTGTGTTTATGCCTCATTAGGAACACAAGCCATCATTCCAGGACTTTCTTTCTGGAGCTGCCACTAACTATGTGGGTGAATTATTTCTCAACTTTGAACTGCAGTTTTTAAAATGGAACAAGTCAGACGAGACTTGCGGTAATTGATGAAAGTCGATGAACATAGCACACAGATTTAATGCTTAATCATATGTTCTTGTGTCGTTTCCTGTATATCCATCTCTGCTCGACAGCAGCTCTGTGGAAACAGTGTCCCACTTCCCATGAAGGACTTAGCAAGGGCGGCCCCAGCCTTGCTACCTGCTGATCCTGTGACTTTTGATGAGTCAGTTCCTCGGCCATCCATGATTTCCTCCAGTGCAGATGGGCTTGAGACAGCTAAAACATGGGGAGATGGTGAGGACTAGACAGTCATAAGCACAGCAATTGGTGGGTTTAAAACCCATGTTTATTGCATCATTACCGTTTCTTCCCACAGAGCTTCCCACCAGACAGTGTTCAGCAAGTTTTTGTTGAAACTCCTCTGTTTTAAGAACAAAGCTGAGGTGGGTATGGTGGCCCAACTCTGTGATCCAAGTACTCTGAGAAACTGAGACAAGAGGGTCCTAAGTTCAAGCCCAGACTGGGCGACTTAGCAAAAGCCTGTCTCAAAAAGGACTGGGGAGATAGCGTGATTCTCAGTACCATGAAAACACCACCACCACCAAAAAAGATGAAAGAAACAAAGAAAGAAAAAAAGTTTTTCTTCTATTGATTTAAAAATCACTAAGGAAGAGTAGTGTTCATTCAAGAGTTGCCAACTGAAACAACACTGAGATTCCATCCCACTCCAGAAAGAATGGCTAACATCAAAAAGTCAGGCAATCACAAATGTTGGAGGGGCTGTGGGGAAAAGGAACCCTTCTGCACTGTCCGTGGGAGTGTCGAGTTGGTACAACCACTGTGGAAATCAGTGCAGAGATTCCTCAAAAAGCTAGGATTGGAGGTCCCATTGAATGCAGCTCTTTCTCTTCTATTTTCCCAGAAGATTAAAAACATCATACCACAATGATATATGTACACCCGGGTTTATAGCACCACAATTTGTGATAGCAAAATCTTGGAAACATCCTAAGTGCCTGTCAACCAGTGACTGCATAAAGAGACGTGGCCTTTTTATACAATGAAGTTTTATTCAGCCATAAAAATGGATCAACCGGAGACTTTTATAGGTAAATGGATGCACATTGGGTTCATATTTGAAAGTGAGATAAGTCAGACTCATACGTGTAAGCACTGTATTGTTTCCCTAGTATGAGAAACTGGAAAAGTAAATAAGATGTTATAAATGTGTATTAATTCTGGAAATACTGTCACGTTAGCCTTTCCAAACTTTTTCTTTCTTTTCAGAATGGTTTTGATGATTTCATTCTTTTTGGATTTCCATAGAAAATTGCTATCATGGGGGCCAGGGAGATGGCTCAGTAGGATAAGCGTTTGACTGGCAAATGCAAGGATCTGAGTTCAATCCCCAGTTCCACAAAAAAAAGAAAAAAAAAAAAAAAGAAAATTGCTATCTTCAAGTGTTTCACCTTAAAATGTTTCTTGAAATTTTTAATTTTTCTGTAGTATTTCCTAATTTTCATATATATATATATATATATATATATATTTAATACTCTTGTAACCAATGTATTTTCTTTTTGTTTGTGACTATGAAGTGGAAGCATAGTTGCTTTTCAGTAAACATTTAATTTTTTAAAAAAGTAGTAAGTGTAGTGTGTGACGAGTAGCCGTGTGTAAAATTAAACCTGATTTCTGATGCAAAATATTATACACAAAATGTATTCTTTCAACACCATAAAATACTCTGAGTGATGTTATATGAATACTATTGATACGTGAAGATTTATGTGGTAAGAATAAACAAAAATTAAACCAGAAATGAGATATCAGTGCTGTATGTGCAGTTAACTCTGTTAGAATTTCTTTACATGGTTCTTAAATTTGTAGTGATAGTTTAAAAATTATTTTCTAATTACAGAAGCAATCACAGGGAAGATTGAAAATGTGTAAATGCAAAACTAGTTATATTCGTCAGTGTTTTGCAGAGAAACAGAACCAACTGGAAGGGTGTGTGTGTGTGTGTGTGTGTGTGTGTGTGTGTGAAGAACGAGGCTTATGTAATTGTGGATGCTACCAAGTCCCATCATCTGTGCTTGGCAAGGTGGAGCCTCAAAAGAGCAGTTGGTGTGTGTTTCAACATTGGCCCCAAGGCAGAAGGCCAACGTCCCCACCTGAGGACTGTCAGGCCCAGCGACTTGCCAGTCCCCAGGCCATCTCCCCAGCCCCTCCCAGGCCTTCTTTTGTTCTATCCACAATGGATGCTATGAGTGAGATTTAGAATGCCTCCCGAGCACCTCGTGTGGTCAGAGTTGGGACTCTGGGAAGGCGACTTGGTGATGGGGGGCTGGAGGAGACTTGCTGTCAAGATGGGATCTGGTTGGAGGTGGGTTCCTGGAAAGGTGCATCTCTCTCTCCCCAGATTTCCCTTCCCTCTGCCTCCTGAGCGCCATGGTGTGAGCCGCATGCGCCAGCTCACTGTGGACTACACTGTGAGCCCCAGTTAGTTCTCCTCTTGAAGCGGGATTGCGGGGTACTGTGTCTCGGCAACAAGGGAAGTGTCTGAGACACACAGCTGCACAGCTCGAGTGACTGAACGAGGCCCCCACGCAGGAGGAAGCATCTACCCAGTGAAATGTCATTCTCACCCAAAAAACCTCTTCCAGACACTGAAGTGTTTAACCAAATAGCTAGGCTTCCTATGGTCCTCTGAGGTCGACACATAGAATTAATCATCACTCTGGGGTTATAGAAGAGCTGAAGAAGGCAGGGACAAAGCGCCCCAAAGTCTGCCACCCAAGGTAGACATTATTAGAGTGTTAGCACCTTCCTTCCTTCCTCCTTTCTTTCTTTCTTTCTTTCTTTCTTTCTTTCTTTCTTTCTTTCTTTCTTTCT
>NW_004524612.1:11645735-11647406 GCF_000260255.1 Octodon degus
GCCCAAATAAAAGGAACATATCCCACAACTCCCCAGGGAGGAAGAGAATTACTTTTCTCCTATTTTCTCACTATAACAACTAAGCTAGGGTGGGACTGTGTGTGTGTGACAATTTCTGGAAGACACCTGGGAATTCCAGGAGGTAGAAGTGCTTCTTAACCTGATTTGATTCTTACTCAGTGTGCACGTGTGTCCAAATATAATGTTTCTCATAAAATGTACAAATATTATGCCTCAATACAAGAAAATCATACAAAATTGATGGGGAAATGTCCCCCAGTTTGGCCTTGAAGGTGTTAATAGCCCATCTCATCTTTCACTGCATCCCATGGCTGAGGTGTGTGTGACTAGGGAAACCCCAATAAATTCAGGGTGGCACGTCTCTGAAGAAGGAGAAATGGCTTGTTCAGCACTTAAGCCTTTTAGCTGGTGTCCTTTATCATTGATTGATTTATTAGATATTTATGCAGCGGGCAAAGGGATTTGAAATAGACCATAAGCGCTTCCTGAGATGTCAGTACCCTAACGTTAGTGGTCTGAACAAGGATGTAACTCATATCTGCAGGTGCTTACTCTAGTATCAAATACTTCAATAACATCATGCCTGTGGAATCCACAGGTCCCCGGGGCCCTATTTGTATCCTGATATGCCCACGTCCTTTCCTATGTGTGTTTTCCTTTCTTAAGGAGCTCTCATTTCCTTCAATAGGATATGTTTTATTTCATCCCTTTTCCTGCATTTACTCATATTAATGTCACCCCATTCACTGGTAATAGCTGGGCCTGGAAATACCCCACACGGCCACAGATAGACCAGCCCCACAAGCAATGCCTGGGATGCATTATTAAGAAAAGGTGGAGTGGAATGGGTGAGAGTAACATTCCCTTTCAGAGTTCTACCTTAATGTAGCCCAGTGAGCAAAGGGATGAGGACACCTCAAGAGCGTGGCGGTCTCTCGCCAACACTGGCAAGTTGGATGCCGGGAAGGAAAATTCAAGGCTTGGGATCCATCATTTATTTCCAGCTAGTTTCGTGGTTGATTGATAGGCGCACAGCATAGTCAAAACATCCGTTAGGGTTTTGTGTTTCTTTTATTCCTTCATTGTAGCACAATGAGTGAATGTTCCTGATTAACGCAAGAAGAGACCTCTATGGTTAGGATCCCCAGGCCCGCCAGGCTGCACAGGAGAGAAAAGCTGTCTTTTGGGGAAAGCGTTGCCCCTCTTCTCCCCCTCAGCCCCCATCCTTTGCTTATTCATTTGGGAGAGAAGTTCCCGCTGGCAAGATAGCAGTGCTTAGTAGAAGGAAGCCTGCGCTGGGGCTCAGGGCAATTTGTTTTATTGCATCTGCTTTCTGTCCTCCACATTTTTCGTCTGTGAAATGGAGCTCTTGATCTACCTGCTATGTATGTCCTGGGAAAGTATAGAAAGAAAACGGATTTCTTGCAATGTTACAGTATATAGTACACTGTAAGCATATGTAAAGGAACTAAGGTCATGGTCAAAGTTACTTAATTAGAACAACAATAGCAAAAATGCCCCCAGAAACTTATTTGACAAAGTGGGATGCAGATAACTGCCACATATCTCTTGTGTTCATATGCTCATAGATGTATAGATGTTTTAATTCCAGGGATATAGTTCACTCCTCCTTAGATCTGTTAAAGCCCT
>NW_004524612.1:11648581-11649650 GCF_000260255.1 Octodon degus
TCTTGCCAAAGACATTGTTGGCTCTTGACAGTCATTCTTCAGCCAGAAATAAGAAGCCAGTCTCACATAGTGAGGACAAAGGGAACCCAGAACCAAATCAAATTGGATGTTCTCAGCATATGAGCCACTTGGTATATTATTCCAAGTGAAAGAATCCAGAATGTTGAAGGTATACTGTGGAAGTCACCTGGCTTCTATGGCTAGGGAAAGATTTAGGGAGAGGTCCTTTGTGGTCAAGAGGCTGAGTTTTCCTGGAGAGTGAAAATCCATATTGCCAGTCACCAAGTGTGGAACAGTTGGTGACTGTTGGTGGACTTGAACTTGTGATCCTCCTACCAAGTGTGGAACAGGTTCAAGGGTCCAAAGGAAGGTGGGATGATGCTGGTGTGCAAAGGCAACGGGACGCTGGGGACATGAGCTCCGTGAGAAGAAGGGATTCTAGAACATTCATGAGGCTTCTCGTTTCATCCTGGCACCTGTTCCCTGAATCACAGGCACCCACTCAACACCTTTCCATGGTGACACGCTGCCTTACTGAAATTCTTTTCCCCTACACGTGGTTGTCCCTCTCCACTCCATGTTTTTCCTCTACAGCCATTTCCCCATTTGGCTTACTAGCTCAAGTCTACCATTTGAACAAAAACAAGGAGCTGCTCTGCACTTCCACATCCCTAGTCAAGGCTGCCTGTGTAAGTGCAGTATCCAGTGTGAGGTTAACGAGCCTGTTCCAGCTAGGAGGGAACTGAGCCTTGGAAGGTTTTACATTTTATGAGAGATTTCAACATAACTGTTTAGAATCTAGGTTGTTAAAAAAAAATCTTTCTCATCTTTGGACCAGACAAATAGCTCAGTGGATTAAAGCACCTGCAAGCAGGTGCAGCGGCTGGGGGTTTGATCCCTGGGCCTGCCCTGCTGGCCCTGCCCAGGGGCTCAAATGAGATTGGATGTGGTGGCACGTGCCTGTGATCCCAGCATTTGGGAGGCTGTAAACAGGCAGATCACTATGAGTCTGATCTAGTAGTGAGACCCTGAACACCCTGTAGACCCTTCCCTAAGATACAGAAAAAAA
>NW_004524612.1:11650260-11657770 GCF_000260255.1 Octodon degus
TTTTTTTTTTTTTCAGAAAAACCTACTCTTGTGGAAACTAACTAAGCGTTAGCTATAGGCATGGACAAGAACCTTCTAAAGAGAACCCCATTGGCTTAAGAAATAACATTGAGGGCTGGAGAGATAACTCAGTAGTATAAGCACTTGCCTGGCAAGCTCAGGGTCCTGAGTTCAATTCCCGGTACCGCAAAAAAAAAAAAAACAAAAAAAAACATTGAGAATTAATAAGTGGGATTATATTAGAATAAAAACTTCTACACAGCAAAGGAAATAACCAATATAGAGAAGAAACAGCCTACAGAATGGGGGAAAATATTCTAGCTACACCTTGGACAGAGGACTGATAGCTAAGATAAAGAACTCAAAAAATTCAGACCACCCAAAATAAGAGTTTCAATCAAAAACTGGGGAACTGAAATGAATATATACCTTTCAAGAGACGAGTACAAATGGCCAACAAATACATGAAAGATGTTCAGCATCTCTGGTCATTAGGGAAATGGAAATTTAAGCAACACTAACATTCCATCTTACCCCAGAAAGAATGGACACCATCAAGAAATCAAATGATAACAAAGTCTCACGAGACTGAGGAGAAAAAGAAACCTTTATGCATTGTTGGGAATATAAACTCATACAATCTCCATGGAGATCCCTCAAAAAACTGGACTAAGAAATTCCACCTGACCCCACTACTCCCCTTCTAGGTATTGTCCCCAAAATGTTAAGTGTATCATCTTGTGGTGATGCATGCATACCCATCTTTGTAATACATAATAGCTAAATCTTGGAAATGGCTTATATGTTCACAACAGATGGATAGATAAATAGAATGCAGTGTTTATGCTCTGTGAAGTACTGTCGTGCCATAAAGAATGGTAAGTTCGAGTCATTTGTAGGAAAATGGATGCACCTGGAGGTCATAATGTTAGGTGAGAAAGATCAGACACCCAAGCGTCAATAGTGCTTGTTGTCTCTTATATGAGAACCTCAAATTGTAGAAATTAAAGAGCAAAATAAAAGATAGATAATGGGAAACAAGGAGATAAATTTTTGTGCAAGATGATAGGAGCCCAAGAGATGGAAAAGGGGAAACAGAGGGGAGGAGAAAAGGATGAAAGTGAATTAAGATGTACTATGGCTGACTACCAGAGGCCCAGGATGAATGTAATCATCATTTACTGCAAAACTAAATAAAAACAAGCTCACAAACTCAGCACACTTGCACTAGGAACAAGCTTCCAGCACACCGAGTTTTGAGGCACAAACTGTATCCAAACCGTAGCACCTGGTACGCATGAGGTTTTGGAGAGGTCGGTCTCATCAGAATAGAGGTTTCTGTTTGGGACTAATGGGAGGAGTAATGTTAAATATTTCTGGGTAATGCATTGTCTCAAATGCCTGCGGGTTTGTGAGGGGCCATCTTCATCAAGGAACCATAGAGGAAAGAGTTTCAGAAAACCAAGGCCAGAGCTGAGATCAGAAATGCTTTCTGGACACAGCATCTCATGATCAAGAAACTTGCTTGCCAGGATGAAAGTATGTTCTTCTTTTAATTGATTCCTAAAATTCCTAAAAATTTACATAATTGGAGGATTATGTAAATACTCATGCATTGGTAATGACTATGCTATGGCAAGATGTTTTCCTCTTTTATCCTTTATTCCTTTTTTTTTTTTTGAGACATCTCAGTACACAGCTCAGCTGGCCTTGAGCTCACTGTGTAGCCCAGGCTAGTCTTGAACTCACAATGACCCTCCTGCCTCAACCTCCCAAGTGTTAGGATTACAGGTACCCCTTTCTTGAATGTGTGGAAACTAAGATAAGGGGGAGGAGAACCTTGATGTTTAAGGTTAAAGACATCCATGAGCCGCCCTCAGTAGACAAAGTCAGCAGGAGGCCCATCTGCATGATGTCAAGGTGCGATTAGCTGGGCATCGTGTGCTCACTGTAATCCCAGATACTTGGAGCAATCTCTGTGTCAGCAGGAAGACCCCAAGGTTGAGCTCAGCCTTGGCAACTTAGTAAGGCTCTATCTCAAAAAATAAATAGAAGCGTTGAGGTCGTAGCTCAGTTGTAGAATGCCTGGCTCCCAAGCATGAGGCCTTGGGGGTCAATCCCTTATACTCCCCAAAAAGTGTGTTTACTTGTAGAGATTCTGGGTCCAGCTTAGATACAGTGAAGACCTCTTTCTGATCTTAATGCCAGAGAATGTTCTCCAAAGTAGGTGAGACCTCAGGTATTCAAGTAACAGGACAGGCCTTAATTAGGTTGGGGGGCAAAGGGGAAGCTGAAAGAGAGGGACAGAGGGAAAGACAGATGGGTATGAGATAGGGAGAGAAAAGAGAACTGGTCAGAGGAAGTAGAGAGAAAGAGTGTTTAGCAGAGAAGCTTTCTTATCTCAGAGAGCAGTGTTGGTCAGACTGTGCATTTTGAAAGCTGTTTTCATGTGCAAGTGCTGCATGTCTTGTCAAAGTTGCCCCTAAGTATTTCATATTTTGTTGCTATTGTAAAGGGTGTTATCTTAAAATTTCATCTTTTGATTGCTCATTCCTACTGGCCTGGAACTGAAATTGATTTTTTTGTATCAATTATTCATTCTGAAACTTGGCCAAAATCATTCATTAATTGTATTTACTGTATAAAATTCACTTTGGTTCTTTTAAAAATATTTCCATGTAGCTTCTTCTGCCTTTCTTTAGCTTCCTGAATATATGAAATAGAAATATAAAACCTTTAACTTCCTTCTCTGTTCATACCATTGGCCCCAGTGTTTAGGGGTTAGTTTAATTGTTCTTTCTCCTCTTCATATGTTGCATATTTCTTCTGCTTTGTATGACTTGTAATTTTTGATTGGATACCAGACGTTGTCAACTTATATTATTTGGTGCTGGGTATATTTATGTTTCAACAAGTACCCTTGAGTTTTGTCCTGAGACACAGCTAAATTACTTAAAAGTGTTGAAGGGCCAGGGAGATGGTTCAGTGGAATAAGTACTTCCCTGGCAAGTGCAAGGTCCTGAGTTCAATACCTGGTTCTACCAAAAAAAGAAGTGGGTAGAGCCTTTGGTTTTTGCCTTGAAGCCTATTTAGGTAAAACCAGAGCATTTATTTATTTATTTATTTACTCTGATAAATTTATTCATTATTGTTTATTCTGAGCCCTCCTCCTCCACTTGGGAGGCAAGACTCTTTTTGTACTGTGCTGCCTCACCTACCGCGAGGCTTTCTCTTCTGGCAGCTGGGACCAGGCACTGTTCCTGGCCCTGGGTGTGCGCTGGGCTTTGTTCGCTCACCCGCTCTAGAGTGGGCCTCGTCCTGGTCTCCAGCGCTTCACAGTACACGCTGCTCGCCGGGAGCTCCCTGCAGGCCTGCAGCGCTCGGCCCTCGTGCATGGTGCTCTGTGTTGAGACTCTCACCCCTGCTCTGGCTTCCCATGTTCCCAGCTCCATCTCCTCAATAAGGGCCGACGACAGGATTCTCACTGCCCGCATTCTCCTCTTTTCACTTGCGCTTTCCATCAGGAACTTCTCCAGGCAAGAAACTTGGGGCTCACAGAAGGTTCGACTCCTTTGTCTCGCAGTGCTCACAGGTCGCTTCGCTTTGTTTTCTGATGGTCTCTGCCTCGAGAGTCAGCGCTGCACGTCGTCCTGTGCTGTGCTTGTGCTGTGTGTGAGGCTCCCCTCAAGCCTGCCACTCCATTTTAGCCATAACTGAGAGCGCACGCCCACCCTCTCAAAGCCAGCCCCCTCAAGACTCCATTCACTGCGTACCACGAAAAGCAGGTCCCCTGCTCCATTTGTGTGATTCCATTTGCTTACAGAGTGCATGGCTCTATTTGCATACGACGCGAGGAAACCTAACTCATCCTTCTGAGCAGCAGCAGAGGGGAAGTAAGACTCTTGGCGGTCAGGGCTCTGTCTCTACCAGTGTTCTTATTTTACACATCAGCGGGGTGAGGCACAGTCAATCAAAACAAAGCACCAGCCCCCCAAATCAGCCCGGTGTCGGTCAAGATCAGGTCAGCAGCTCCTACAGGCCTCGGCCTATGACTCTGGGGTCTGTTCAGGAGGTTCAGCTGACACATTCAGGAGTATGTGGTAGAGCCTGGAAGAGCTTCAACCGGGCCAACCCTTCTCCGAGAGTGCCTAGGTAGGCAGAGAACTTGTGGAAGCAAAATGGGCTTCACTTTCTAGGAAAGAGAACTTTGTATTTTATGTGTGACTAAAACCTCGAGTAAGAGAAGGCAATGTGGTGGGAATAATTAGGCACTGTGGGTGGTATAAAATCCAAAGAGAAAAATAATTCATCAACTTTAAAGCAGCTCATTTAAAACTATGAGTGTGGCTTATTTGACCTGCACTTGGGAGCAAATATTAATGAAGAAGTAAAGGCAGCGTACAGCTTTTTTAGTTTCTCTTATCTCCCCAGAGATTGACTTTGATAGAAACTAATTATCAATGTTCTTGATTTAATTTGGAAAAAAATTGGATGAAGGTTTTCCTAAAGTCCCATGTCAGTGTTCGTAGCCCAGGAGACCTAGAACTAAACCCTGATCCTTCCTGCGCCATCACGCTAGCCAGTGGAGTCCAGGGAGTCCACTTTAGAAAATAAGAAAAAGTATTATTATGATGGTGATTATTGTTTTTTAAATAAAAAATTTCTTATGGGAATGCAGAAAGACCAGAGGAAATTTTCTGGGTGCCAGAGTTGCTTTTTAAAAGCTAAGCAAATACCACGAAGTTTTGTTAATTCAAATCTAACTAAAATGAACGCTTTCTCTTCTCTTTTCTTTCTTTTTTTTTTTTTTCAAATTCTACTTTCAAGAAAAAAACTTGCCAAAATGAATCAATGGCAAGAAAACAAGATACTGCCAAGAACTTATGATCAAAGGAGTTAAGATGTGGACATGCATATTTCCTACATTTTATCTGCCATGTAGTCTCAATATTATTTTATTTATTTTTTGTGCAGGGTCTCATTACGCAGCTTGACTTGTAGTGATCCTTCTGTTTTCTGCCTCCCTAGTGCTGGGATTATAGGCATCCACCACCACACTCAGACTCTATCGCTGGCTCAGGGTGCCCGGGAGTGGGGCCGGCACAGCATGTGGTGCCAGGGATCCAACCCTGGCCCCTGAGCTTGCCTAAGCAAGTGCTTAGTCCACCAAGCTATCTCACCAGCCCTTAGTTTCAGTATTGATATTCTCTAGGACTGTAATTCTTCTTCATCTCTTTTTTCTTTTCTTTCTTTTTTTTTTTTTCAGAATAAGATGGAGAGTAAGAGTGGATTCTGGGTTTGATTAGTACCATCATTTGTAAGTCAGTGGTATTGTCTGCAGAATATTAACACATAGCCAGGGTTGTTTAGGGCCATGGTGGTCGACTATGGCAACATATTATTTGTTTTCTTTTGAGACAAAAGATGTTAGTGTATGAGTTATTTTTAAAATTAAAATCCTCACTATTCAGAGTTAACTTGACACTTTGCAACACATAAGTGGGTTTTGGGTTGCAGTTAGGGCGCTCATTTCTAAGGGGTTCACTGTTGCAGGTTTAGAGCAACTGAATTTAATACAGGTCAAGTACTAGAGAGTAATTAGGTTACAGAAGCGGCTCAACTTATGTTTGCAGCGATTATTACAGGATCTTTGTTGGTCTATATCCATAGCTTCCACCTTTGCTTTTGTACTAATCTCAGTAGCACCTAAAGAGAAATATAAAAATATGCACATGTATTTACAATTTGTCTCTGTTTCGCAGCATAACAGGTATTCTGGACCTTGCTTTTGTTCTTGACCCCTGGGGATCTCACAACATCCAAGCAGTCAGCTATCCATAGGGGGCGCCACATCTCCTTGCATTCCGCCAGGACAGGACAGCCTAATGCTGCTCACAAGAGCGGGTATCTTCGGTTTTGACTGCTGCCGGTTCCTGCTGAGCCCAGCATTAACTCTTCCAGGAGATGAGGCTCGCTGGCCAGTGGAACCCTTCCAGGTCCTGGATGTCTCCAGCCCCGAGTGTCCCCCTCTCCATTCCCCAAGAGGCTTCTGGGACTTCCTCTTCTAGACAGCTCACCTGTACCAGGTCCCCAGGGCTCCCTCACCATCGTTCCTGGTCATCATTCCAAGATCCTCCCACGTTGCCTCACCTGGGAGCGCTTTTCTTGCCCTCCTGAGCCACCGTGTATTCTCACACCTCTCTTTCAAGCCTTCCGCCAGGCCCATCGCGAATGACAGGCAGCGCGCATGGGTCGAACTTCTCCTTTTCACCTATTCCCCTCTGTGACGTCACTCTGCTCCCCACTGCTTCCCTCTCCCCAAAGGCTTCCGTGGCTGTCCTAATCCATCACCGTCCCAGCCCCGAAAGAACTAGAGTGGACAATCCCACCTCGGAATGCGACCTCTTAATTTTTCAGCTTTCTTTGGTGGTCGCTTCTCTCCTACGTGTTCCTTGAACACACGAGGTCTGCTGCTACTGTTGTTCTTTAATCTCCTGAAGCTCAGTCTTCCCCATGGGATCTTCATCTCACTCTACCCAGTTTACAGCTCTTGGCTTGCCCTAAAGGTTTCATAAATTTATTGATTCAATAGATTACAGAAAAAAATTAAGATTCCTGATTAAGAATATTCCACTGTCCAGCCCATGGTTATTTTTTAAACTTGGTTCAATATCGTCTTGACCATGATTAGAGTGGGTACCGTCCTGTGACCTTCCACAGGGGGAAATGCGTTGCAGCTCCTGCGTCACTCCTCCCGCTGCTACCTTGGTCCCCCTCTCCTCTTGGAGTTGTACCTGATTTTATTAGCAGTCTTCATCCAAATCCACTGAGGAATGGCATGATTTGGTTTTTGCTTCTTGTCCAGGAATTGTTTGATTCTGGGAGCCTTGCAAGGAGACATGGTTAGCGTAGGAGGCAGGAGCGCCGAGTTCTTGGCTTGTTTCCACATTTCTCTTGCCTGTGAATTCCTTGTTGCCATTTCCTGTTGCTGTTCTGTTCATCTTAAAGGCCCTGGAAGTGTGTGACTCCATATCACTAAACTTGGACTGCTGCAGTGCTAAAAGAAAACAAAACAAAGCAAAACAACCCCAGAATTATCCTACAGATCACTAGACTCTAAGTTCATGATTTTCAACCTTAACTGAGTCTTCTTGTTCTCTGAATTAATGATCCCCAGAACTTTTTCTTCCTTTCAAAGGCCTTTAATATCCTATGTTTCAGGCTTTCCATTATTTTTCTGATTTCACCAACTGCTCATAAAATATTCTTCCTTCTTGCTAAATCTTGAGATATCTATATCTATATCTATCTATCTATACCATATATATTTGTATAACTTGGTGAGTTACTGTCCTTAGTTGTCCAGATACACTAATCTAGATGTGGCTGAGTGAAGGTATCTGGGAAATGTAGTTTAAACCCATAAAAATGTACTTTATTTATTAATTTTGCTTTTATTTTTTATTTTTAAATTTTTATTTGTGTGTGTGTGTGTGTGTGTGTGTGTGTG
>NW_004524612.1:11658630-11668640 GCF_000260255.1 Octodon degus
GAGAGAGAGAGAGAGAGAGAGACAGAGACACGGAGAGACAGAGAGACAGAGAGACAGACAGAGAGAAAGACAGAGACAGAGAGACACAGAGAGAGAGACAGAGAGAGAGAGAGAGAGAGAGAGAGAGAGAGAGAGAGAATAAATTTTTGGAAACTGGAATGAAAGATTTTCTTCTTATACAGTGGCAGAAATCTTGGTGAAGTTGTGTCCTAAAGTTACATGAAATTTTAAACAATGTCCTTGGATATTTAGTTGAGGTCATTTCCAAGCAAGGTATCAAAGTACAGTTCATTTCTTCTTGTTGCTTATAGTACAATGGGAAAGGAAGGAGGCAAAATGAGAACTCTGTATTCATCAGAGAGGGGTGGGGCTTGACTGGGAAATGCTCAGCCTGTACAGATGCAAACCGCTGCCACTGGGAGGTTCACCCTCGGGAAACCTGGGCACTGACGAGAAACCCCAGAGTGTGGCTGACAGCTTTTGCTCGTACCTAGAAAGGGTAAGAACTGAGAGTACCCCGTCACAGAGGCTCCTTGAAGAGCAGGACGCGTGGTTCTCGGGTCCCCTTAGCAGAGGCCAGGATGGAGACGAGATTACTTCAGAAAGATGCACAGACGGCCTGGGCCTAGTTGAGTGGCCTCTTACGGCGCACAGGGAGGCACGCGATTTTTGAGACGGTTATACCTGTAGAAACAGCACCAGCTTGAACTAAAAGACAAGACAAAATGGAAGACAGCTGTGGGTCTCCCAAAATTCCACAAGCAGGTGACAGACTGCTAAATCTACTCAGCACACACACATGCTACCCTTCTGAAAAAAAGAAGCATCTCTCGGAGGGCAGATTCACGTCTCCAGGGCGTGGAGCTTCCTGCGCAGAGACTCATTCCGAAACCGTGCAGCCCAGTGGAGTTTGCCTCGCTAAATTTTGTAATCATGCAGGACAGTGATGCATTTTCCTCCGCATCTGTGCCCCTGAGGGGGAAGCTCTGCTGTTGGCATCCGGCGCCCACCCGTCACCGCGTTGGGGAAGCAGACCCTTGTGTCCGAATTTCACAGGTTCACGAATAAAGAGCATTTTAGCTCAAGGACTGGTTATATCAAGTTTCCCTCATGCTAAGTTTGATGCGTTAGATGATGAGACTGGAGATTTTTGAGCTGATAAACCCTAGAAGAAGTTTTGAACTTCACATCAACTCTGCAATGGGTTGAAAATTTAAAGTATGTAGGGATGAGGTGAGTGTGTTTTGCATATTATCTGGGTATGAATCCTTAGGCCCAGGGAGTAATCCATGGCAGTCTAAAGAGTGGCCCCCAGAAATACTCGTGTTCTAATCCCTGGAATCTAGAATATTATTTCAAATGGCAAGAGAGAGTCAGCAGATGTGATTAAACTAAGGATCGTGGGGGCTGGTGAGATGGCTCAGTGGTCTAAAGCACCTACTTAGAACAAGCTAAATGAAGCAAAGCACACGCGGTTCGATCCCCCAGCACCACATGCCAGCCAGCCCCGCCCCCTGGTGGGCTGAGCTGGCCACACACACACACACACACACACACACACACACACACAATATAAACAAACAAACAAACAAGCAAATAAATAAATTTAAAAAAAAAACCTAAGGATCGTGAGAGAGCGAGTGGATGCTGGGCTTTTCCAGGGAATGAGTGGAAGCGTCCTACAGGGAGGGAGGCAGATGAAATTTGTTCACTGAAGAAGTAAGAGCTATGAGGATGGAACCAAGAGGCTGAGGTGACATGAGGAGCCCTCAGTCATTAAGAACTGCTGGCAGCTCCTAGAAGCTAGAAGGGGAAGGACACAAACTCTCCCCAGCATCCTCCTGAAAGAACCAGACCTGTGACCCTTCGCCTTTAACTCTGAACTACTGCATTCTAGAATTATAAGGGGTCAAATTTGTGTTTTTTTAAAGCCCAAAGTTTATAGTAATTTGTTGCTTCCACAACAGGAAACTTACAGTAGCTGACATACTCATATTAGAACTGTGACCCTGACTGTCCATCCATGCCCTTTAAAATCTCCTTCTCCAGTTACCCATGTGGCTAAATGGATCACTGTATTCAACGAAATCTTCATTGATTAACCTTCTTCATCTAAAACTGCAGCTTGTCTTCTGCTTCACCACCATCTACCCCCTTTGTGTTTTTTTCTTACCATGCTTTGCTTTGTCATATGCTTGTCATATTACACAATTTATTACACCAGACTACAATTCATCTATTACATTTATTGTATATCTGCTCACAGTGGTCTGTCAGCCCCGCGATGGGAGGCATGGCTGTGTGATTTGATTACTCACATTTTCCAAGTACTCTGAACAGTACATGGTACATAGTAGGTGCCCAACAAAACCTCTTAGCCAGTCATCTTATTCTTCACCTCAGTGGATGATCCCATTTCCAACTTCACACATGCAAAATAGAAATCACCAGACAGGGTGTCATTAATTCTTTCCTCCCTACCAGGAATTTTCCATCCTATTCAAAGTTGATCTATCCACCAGGATTCTGGTCACCATACCCACCTACTCAGGAAAATCAATATAACCATCCCATTTTTATACTATAACTTCGTTCTCTCTCTCTATCTTTTCTTTTTGGCTTTTCCCCATCAGTGTTTAAACACATTCGTGTTTTTCCTAATTTTAAAACAACACTATTCCCTTGACCCTTGTCCTCTCCAGAAGCTGCTCTGCTGTTTCTCCTCCACAGCCAGAGGTCCTGTGTCTCCACCATCATTATCTCCACCTCCTAGCCTCTGATTCTGGCTTTCACCCAGAGCTCTTCCCCGAAGCAGCTCATGCTAGTATACAGAATGATCTCAGAGGCTTGATTCGAGACACATACTTCAGTCCTTATCTGAGATGAGCTCCTGGCAGCATCAGGCAGCGATCGTGACGTCCTCGCCCTTGGAACAGCCTCTTCCTTTGCCTTTTGTGAGAACTCCCCTTCCATCTATCTTGCTGCTTCTCAAACTGCACTTTCTGTTCCCTCCCCCAACTTTCTTGGGCCCCTTTACACATGGCTGTTGTGGAGATTTGCCCTTCCCTCCCTCCCTTCTCTGTACAGCCACAGCTTTTTCCAACCCATGGATTAGAAAACTGTCAAAAACCATTTACTTCCAAGTGTACAAGTAAATTAGACCCCTTCCAGCCGCTGTGCTGAGTGCTGTGGACAGAGCAGTGAGTTAGAGGTGCACGGCCTCATGGGACCTCTACTTGGGGTCTCAAGGAGGGATGAGGAAAGACCTTAAAAACCGCGCAAGATTATTTAGCAGAAATATATATATATATATATATATATATATATATATGAATACTACTCTGCAATAAAGAAGAACAAATCTGACATATTTGTAGGAAAAATAGATGCCTGTCAAACATGTAATGTTAAGTGAAATAAATCAGACACAAATTTAAATACTTCAGGTATCTCTCATCCATGTAAGGCAAAGTATAAGCTAAGAGAAAACTGAAGGAGGCACAGATCGAAGCAGGGGACAGCTCTCCTGTAGACGGGAGGGATCCAGAGCACCAAGGGCAAGCAGTGGGGGGCAGGAGTTGGGGAAACAGACCCAGAGAAGATGTGCTAGGTACAGGGTCCCCATAGTTTCAATTAACCTGGATATTAAATGGCATAAACATGAACTAAGATTAAAAATTTCAACAAAAATAAAAAGGAGGCAAGGAGAACTAAGGGAGGAGGAAAAGAGGGGGAAGGAAATGGGATTTACGAAAAGGAAAGAAGCTGTATCATGTCCATGTACCAACTCCCAACATGGCTATAAAATGCATGCACTGTAAATGTGTACTAATAAAATAAGATTTAAAAAATTATTCAGAATAACAGAGGAGAGTGTAACTGGATAGGTACAGCCTTGGAAAGCGCTTATGTGTGTGTGTGTGTGTGTGTGTGTGTGTGTGTGTGTGTGTTTTGGTGGTACTAGGAATTGAACCCACGACCTCATAATGCTAGGCAAGTGATCTGCCACTGAGCTACCACTCAACATGGAAGGCTGCTTTGAAAGGGAACTCCAAAGAGTGTCTCTCTCAGGAGATGGTCTGTAAGCTGAGCCGGACTGATACTATGTGAATGCATTAGTCAGCTTTTGGTCACAATGACTAAACACCTAATGAAAACAACTGGAGAGAGGAAAGGTTCATTCTGACTCATGGTTTCAGAGGCTGTAGTCCATGGGCACTTGGCCTTGCTGCTTCAGGGCTGGTGGTGAGGATCACAGGGGAAGGCACAGCTGCTCACCTCACGGTGCCTGGGAAGAAGAGATGGCAAGAGAATCAGAGAGGAGAGGGCAGAGGTGAGGTAGACCCTTGAAGAGCTCCTTCTTTCCTTGTGACTTATTTTCTCTGACAGTGCCCACCTCCTCAGAGCTCCTTCAGCTAAGAACCCATCCATGGAGTAACTCATTGATGAGCTTAGTGCCCTTGTACTCTGGTCACCTATCCAGCCCTCCTCTGATCAGTGCTGACTGAGGATCAAGTGCTCAGCATGGAAGTGTTTGGGGAAACACTTCTTACTTAAGCTGTAACAGTAGGGCTGAGACACACAGGAACCACTGTGAGGAAAGGGAGTAGGAGCACTCCTAGGCCTTTAACCTGTTTGTTACTCATTGCAGGGATGGTGTGTGTTTTCTTCTGAGACCGCCAAAGACTTCAAAGTTGCTTTTGCTAAAAACAGCAACTCTTTACTTGGGTCTACAGATGGCCAGATGGGTTACAAAAAACACAACCAGGCTGGATCTTCATTTTTGTATCTGTCTCCTTCATTACTCTAAAACTTCACGTCAGATTCTTGCTATGCTCTGCATGTAGGCGAATTAAATTAAGAAGTATCTGTCTAAAAACTGGCAGCATGAGATTGATAAGCCACAAAATGAGAAGCTGCTCATCTCCCTTCAAGACGGAGGATGCCAAGATAAGAGTTCTGCAAGGACATTCAACTATCTGTGAGTCTCCATTTTTGCCCTAAAGCTATGGTTATCTTGGATTCTAGCAAAGTCTCCACAAAACAGAAACTACCGGAAGCAGAACAATTCTCATGTGAAGACCAGGTTACCTCAAGTGACAAGGACTTTGCCAGACAAACTTGCACAATTAGAACTAAGACAAGGATCAAACAGATGCTTGCCTACCCAGTAACTCTTTAAAAGCAATTCCTTCCCTGTTGTTGAGGGGCCAGCATGATCATTTTTACCAAGGCTGCGTCCACTTCAGCTCCTCAAGCTAAAGTACCTTCCCATTTTCTCTTACCTCCTAGTTCTGCCTAGTAAGCCTGTCCATGCCTTTCATCAATGTATCATGAAAACCTTTTCTGTAATAAAAGTCAAGACCTCACCTGGGATGAGTTTAGGGCCCATCTCCTCTTTAGAGAGCCTCCTTAGGCTCTGGTCAGCGACAGGGTTGGTGAGCACAGAATTTAAGGGGGCAGGGTCATGGTGCACACCTGTAATCTCAGTGCTCAGGGGGCTGCGGCAGGATCACAGTGAGTTTGAGGCCCACTTGGCCTATACGATCTTTTGCATCTTTCTAGCCTTATTTTCTGTTTTCACTGTACATTGTATTCTCTTATAATTTAATTTTACATGATTTGTCTCATCAGCTTTCTACTGGCACCTGAATAACTTGTTTTGCCTGCTCTCTTCTGATTTTCCTATATAGTGAGTTTAAGGCCAACTTGAATGGTGTAGCGAGGCTCTGTTTTGAAAAAACAAAAGCAAACAAATAGAAAACCAAGTTTTAACTGAGATATTATATCGTAAACTGGACAAACTTTGGCATAGAGCATAAATAATCATGTGTGCTCACTCTTATGTAACAAACTCTCAAGCAGCACCTAGATCGTCTCTGCCTCTCCAATGGGCTCTTGATTATCTCCGTTTTGTAAACTACACCTCAAAGCTGTTGCTATTGTTTTAAACATGACTGTCAAAGAAGCGTATGACGCCTACTGGTGTGTATTCTATAAGTGAAATTTTGCGTGTGCGTGTAGTTTCTTTCATTGAATATTATGTCTTAGAGAATAATCCACAGCTTCACATAAATATCATTTGCATGTTGTCTTTCGCCGCCACATAGATTCTACTTCATGAATACATCACGTTTTTGTACCCACCAAAAAAGAAAACCAAAACCCAACACCCTCCCACCCCTCAAAAAAAAAAAAAAAAAAAAAAAACAAATAGAATTTAATGGCACACCAAAATGCTATTAATACCATCAGTCATCAAATGCTATTTCAGTGCAATAATTAAAAAAAAAAAGCAAAACCAAATGATCCCAATGTTAAGAATAAAACATTAATTTTAAGCAGGAATGTGTTATAGTTTGATTTAGGTTCATAAAAAACAAAATAAATTTGCTGTTGAGAATGTGCTGCATCCAGGGCAGGAGTAGATAGAAGTCATAGAATCCTTAAGAGGCCACTGTAGGACTGCAGCTACGAGAGAGGAGAGGAGGGTGGTGAACGTCCAACAGCACCGCAGATGTCCCTACGCAGTGCGAAGCCCAGGTGACTGCTCACTGGAGAACTCCATGTAGGTGTCCACCGGCCTCAATTCCACATGCCAAGCCCACTTTATAGTCTTTTCACCTAAACTTGTTCCACCTTTTCTTTATCTTATTAAATGGACCACTGTCCACCTATGCACTGAATCTAGAAACCCGAGCCTTGTTTCCTTCTTACTCACCTTCAAACACCAGTAAGCAACGAACTTCTTTGGTGTCCTGCAGGCCACCCAGCCTTGCTTTTTCTGTACACCCACTGCCATTTCTAAACCGATTGCCATTATCTCTCCCATGCCCTGCACAGGTCTGCCAGTTTTGTACCCATACTCCATGTTTGCCTCACTTCTATTTTCATTTGGCAACTGAAATCATTTTTTTTTTATTTTTTATTTTTAGGTATTTGGTATGGGGTCTACAGGGTCTTACTACACAGATCAGACTCATAGTGATTCTCCTGTTTTCAGCCTCCCAAGTGCTGGGATTATAGGCGTGCACCACTACACCCAGTCTTATTCACTGTCTCAGTGCGCCCTGTGGTCGGGGCTGGCACAGAAGGTCGGGGATCAAACACCTGGCCCCTGCATCTGCCTAAACGGGTGCTTTAATCAGCTGAGTTATCTGGCCGGCCTTTCTGAAATCATTTCTTAAAAAGATAAACTAAGTCATAGTCCTTCTTTGCTTAAAACTCTTTAGTGATTTCTCTTCCCTCAGGTTAAAGATAAGACTTTTTCTCTCAGTGTTTATAAGACCTTTTGCATCTTTCTAGCCTTATTTTCTGTTTTCACTGTACATTATACCATCTTATAATTTAATTTTACATGATTTGTCTCTTCAGTTTTCTATTGGCACCTGAATAACTTGTTTTGCCTGCTCTTTTCTGATTTTCCTACTTCTAGTCTATGCTTCAGGTCAGTATTGTCTTCTGGGAAGCATTTCTCACACCTAAACCCAGCTTTGTGCTTTCTTGACATTCTCTGTTTATCCCAGTACGTATCACATGATTTCATAATTATGGTCAGGGCACTTACTTGCTTGCAAATCCACTCCTTTGCATTTGTAAGTAGCACGAGGGCAGGGAGTGTTTCTCACTTGCTTCGGATTCCAAGCACACTGGTTGGGACATGCCAGTTTCTGTTGTAGCCAGGGGTTACAAGGAAAAGAATTTAATACAGTACATGTAATTTATAAGATTTTTATAATGGTCACCCAAAGGATCATATACAAAAAAAAATCCTGCTGAGAGCCTCAGTCCCATGGCATTGTCCTGCATGAGTTCAGCTAAAGACCTAGAGCCCCTCACAATGGTCCCCATGAGTCCAACGGGAGGCCAAGGGCTTAGGACAATGTCCCATGCACATCTGTTTCATGGATCTGTGCTGAGAAGGCCCAAAGGTCAGCAGTGGAAACTAGAAAGTCTGTGCCAGTGGGATGAAGGATCCATGCTAGCAGGTTGAGGGCTCTGAACTGGAGCCAGGAAGTGGTGCTCAAAGTAAGAGCCAGAGTTCCCTGAACTGCAGTGACAATGAGGACCTGAGCTCCTCCAGTGAGGAGAACAGTTGAGGTTAAGTCAGGAAAGCCAGCATGACAAGCTTCTCCAGGCCATTGAACAGTGCACCATATTTGCCTCTGCAGGCAGGAAATGATGCTCAAATAAGGACCAGTGCTCCCCCAACGTGAACTGTAGCCGTTCTCAGCAACAGCAAGGTCTGAGTTCCTTCAACAATGAGGACAGCCAAGTTTGCATCAGGAAAGCCAGCTTGACAAGCTCCTCCAGGAGAACCAACAGCACCCAGGAGAACCAATGGCTCACCAACAGTATCTCTTTTTTTCTCCAGTTCTCTGTATTTTGTGGGCACCACGCTGGCTCAGTTCAGCTAAGTGTTACAAGTTGACTGCCGGTTGTCAATGCACCACAGTTTTCTACTCAAATTCCAATGAGGAGAGACAGTTGGGCCAGCTAATTAGCTACTGGGTGGATTGTTTTGTGCAAGAAAACCTCATTAGTTGGAAATTAGCCTCTCAGTTGGCCAAGCTTGAGTCAGGTACCCATTTCTGGCCTAATTAAAGGCTACTCTTGCTCAGTGAATGTGTAGAGCAGGCTGCGCCTTATGAAAGTTTCTCTGTGTAGTACGGAGCAGTAGTTTTTAGGCCATGCTTTGCCCTGAGTGACTCCATCTCAGAAAACAGCAGTTTGCTCCAGTCTGAATGCAAACACTGAGGCAAAATGACTTCGTAACTTGTCTGTGCAAACAGATAACTACCAAATATTGGATACATCAAATTTATTGAGGGGAACTATCTCTCCGCTGCACAGCACAATTATAAGACACAAACTGATAAGTAAATTAATCATTTTGATTAAAAATCACCACATGTAAATATATCAAATTAAACCAGGGACAAATAAGGTATCTAAGTTATGGCATAGAAAACTAGATTCATGAGCTTACTGGACTCACCAAAGAACAGTGCACTTCCCTCACCAGGGTCACCACATAGGGTATGGGGGTGACACAGTGCCAGGT
Source organism: Octodon degus (assembly GCF_000260255.1). Lineage (NCBI taxonomy): Eukaryota > Metazoa > Chordata > Mammalia > Rodentia > Octodontidae > Octodon > Octodon degus. The sequence continues at coordinate 11,667,695 of NW_004524612.1, forward strand.
GATCATTTGCTCCCCCATCACAGAGTCAAATGAATTCCAGCCCCGCCCCTCTTCAGCTCAATCCCTCTGCCTGGCGCAGCCAAGCTGAACTTTCTGCCTCCAGTCTTGAGCTTAGAACCAACTCTGCATTCTCAGCAAGACGTGTCTCCTTGGACCAACTTTGCCCTGTCTGAGCTCTTAGCTGACCACCGGAGGCCAGACTTCACATTTCTGTGGCCTCCTGTTTTCGCTTCAGTTAACCGTTCCTTAGGCACTCTATAACCTGTATGTTATTGTGCAGATTGTGGCTTGTGACTACACTATTGTAGGTAGTAGTAACTGAGATTGGATGAGGAATCTGAGATCACTCAGCTCTCTAACAAATAAAATCTTGAGTCCTTGGAGAGATAAAGTTGATGAAATCAACAGATATCATGAATTGACCATTATTTAATAAATCTCACATTGTGGATAGACACAAATGTGCCTTCTCTGTGAGGCAGAGCTTGCTCACTCTAAGGACTATTTTCCATCTCTTGGGGACCATGGGTATTGACGTCTCCTTAGAAAGAGCTGGCATATCAATAAATGGGCAATGGACAGGACAAAGAATTCTATTTTAAAGAAGTACAAATTGTTTACAAGTTTATGAAAAAAGTAACATCTTCAGCCATTATGGCAATGCAAAAAAAATGACACTAAGTGTCCACCACACCCCAATTAAAATGCACTAGTTATAGTAAAGAATGAAGAAAACAATGAATGCTGGTTAAGATGTAGGGGAAAAGCAACCTCATAAACTATTGTGGGAAGTAAAATAGTATAGTCACCCTGAAAATGACTACGGAGATTCTTTTTTTTTTTTTTTTTTTCAACAAATAATACACTGCATATATTCTTCTTAGTGGTTAATTGCTGTACAAGATGCGGACCTGTGATCCTATTTACAAACACCATTAGAACAAAT
>NW_004524612.1:11669795-11711249 GCF_000260255.1 Octodon degus
ATATATACAATTCAGACATAAAGAAGAATGAAATTATGTAATTGGCAGGAGAGTGGATGGAAATGGAGACCATCAGGTTAAGTAAAATTTAAGAGAATTAAACCTTGCATATTTTCTCTTATTCAAGCAATCTAGAAAGAAAGAGAAAACAGAGAAAGGATGCAAGAAAGGAAGGAAAAGAAAGAGAGCTGAGAGGAAACTAACAAGGGCACTTTTAGAGATAGGGAAGGGGATCAGGAGAGTCAAAGGTCTGGGCGTGGTGGTGCGTGCCTGGAATCCCAGCTCTTCGGAGGCTGTAAACAGAAGGATCACTACTATTGTGAACTAGTAGGAGACTGAACACCCTGTCGACCTTTCCCTAAAACACACACACACACACACACACACACACACACACACACACACACGGAGAGGCAAAGGAGAAGAGGTGATGGAGACAAAAATAGTAAAACTATTTCATATACCTGTATCAAGATACCAAAATGAATGCCATTACTCTGTGTTACTAATATGTACCAATAAAAAGAAAAATATGTGGTGTCATATAATGAGAATAAGTGGTAGCTTTGGAATAGGGAATTCAGCTTGATTAGCTCGCCTTCTGTTATTTCATAGCACGTTATTGTTCCCCAAAGAGAGACTTGGGTAGAGCAGGTTGCTCCCCTCCTATTAACAGCCTGTGCCCATTGAGCATGTTCGCCTCACACCCACCTGGGAGGTGAGGGGTCCTTGCTCATGCTTGGAATGGGCAGCTGTGATTTGCTTTCACCTCTTCCACATGGTCCACCTGGATTTGCATAACTGAGAACACACTGCAAGAGTAGGGCTATGTCTATGGGGGGAAAGCGCTCAGGCGGTTTACTTCCCTCTTGTAGTAGAAGGGTAAGTGGCAGAACTTTGAGTGAGCATTCTGAATTTTCTGGAACACTTATCCGACATCACTAGAAAAATCAATTCTGTGTTCGTTAATCTTCCAGACAACAGGGGCTGGGGAGATAGCTAGGTAGTCTAAGCACCTGCCTGGCAAGCACAAGGACCCGGGTTTGATCCCCAGAACTACGGGCCCCAAAACAAGGTGTGGTGGTTCACATGTGTAATCCCAGGGCTGGGGAGGTTGAGACAGGAGGAACACTATGAGTCTGAGCTTTGCTGCAAGGCCCTATACCAAATAAATAAATGGATAAATAAATAAATAAGTAAAATCTTCCAAATAACAGAGTACATTCCATTTTAAACAGCAAAGCTTAAAATCAACAACGAAGCATTTAAACCACCTTCTGAGAATATTTCTAAAAAGTACTTAGTATTTCCTGCTTTCAGTAACTAAGGACAATGAAAATTATTTAAGCATTTAAAGGCAGGCACGGCATCTTTATTATGTGCATGCGTCACTGCGCTGGGCCCTCAGGACCCATAGAGCTGTGGAAATCGATTTGCTCCCGCGCTAAATGGCCTCACTGTTGGCTTTCACTAGTTTTGTATATGCTTTTGGTCATAATCAACTATCTTCATGGACTCTGCATTTTCCTGCCACATCTCTTTCCTGTTGCCTCCTCCTCCTCCTCCTCCTCCTCCTCGGATGTACTGCTCTCCACAGATTATTGGCCTAGAATGCAGACAGTAGAGGCGGGGAGGGGTGAATGTCATATGCTGGAAATGGAGGAGATTCTCTTGTCCAGGAAAATGACCATCTTCCAATGCAGGGTTCTTTTTTCTGTACTTCCTCTCCTCAGATCCTGTGGCCTGCCTGCATTACTTCTGCACTGATACCTCACAAAACTGAAAATCACCAAGTGAAAATCTAGGGGTCACCCAGTTTTACCCCCCTCATCACATTATTTTAGGTTTTCTCCTCACATGCTCTCAGGCTAGCTGAATAGTCAGTATTCTTCATCTTGGCCTGTTTCCTTACGTGTTAGAGTCTTCCAGCATTAACACGAAGTTTTTAGGAAATAGAGACTACAGTGATCACAATTAAAATAACTATACTTTTCCTGGCTGATGGCAATTGTGTGAACCAGATCCGCCTTTTCCAGGTGAAAGACGAGGGTTTTGGACAGAGATGCTACTGTGGTGACAGTGTTTGCACTGAAAGCCTGGCCTGGCTGAGGTGAAAAGTAAGGCCCCGGATTGGAAGGAAGCCCATCGGCGGAGCGTGGAGCAGCCACGGGTGTACGCAGCGCCACAGATGCGCCTGTCTCAGGACCTTCACACTATCAGTCTCCCCTTGTTCCATGTCCCTCTCATCCTGGGATAAGCCAGCGCCACTCAAGTCATTGCTGGGGTTTCCACGTCTGAGAAATAGAAGGCCCCTCTGAGGAGCTTGGCCACGGTGTCCTGGAGTAGTTCCCATCTGTGAAGAGAAGGGCTTGGGAGAGAAAATCCTCTGTCATCAGTCTGATAAGAGGACAGGATTGAAGTCATAGCTTACAGGACCCAAGGGAAGTGGGCTGGGAGTGAGGGCTGTCACAGATGGAGAGTAGCATTTTGGAGACCCCAGCAGATACTTACCAGCTACATCTTCAAAAATCGATTAATCTAGGTCTTCCCCTAATTTTCCTTTGTTTGGCCCCACCAACTTGAGAAGAGAGGAATATATCTTTCCTACAATAGAGTACACTTATAATAGAAGCTGAAGAAAATTAGGGAAAAAAATAGCTCTAAACCCAGTGTATGGCTACCAAGTTGTATGCCTAGGGTTTAAAGGGCCCTTCATAGGGCTGGGGGCCAGGTAAATGCATAAACAGCCTACATAGTTGTTTATGCATTACAGCTGTCCCTTTACAGATAGCAGTCTCCTTTTGATCACATCTAATAAAATAGAGTTCAGAAACTCTAAGGTAACAGCCTGAGATGGCTCTAATTAATGGGATTGGAGGTTACCTGATTTCCTGTAGTTTTACCTATTGATTCCCGCTGTGCTTCGTAGAATAATTCCTTTTCTTTAAATTTATTTATTTATTGTATTTTTAGGAAGGGTCTACAAGGTATTCAGGGTCCCACTACTAGATTGGACTTGGAGTGATCTGCCTGTTTACAGCCTCCCAAGAGCTGGGATTACAGATGCCCGCCAGCACACCCAGTCTCAATTGCTGTCTCAGCGTGCCCCGGGGACAGGGCCAGCATGGTAGGCCCAGGGATCAAACCCTGGGCCCCTGGGCCTGCCTGCAGGCACTTTAATCCACTGAGCTATTTGGCCAGCCCTCATAGAATAATTTCAACCCTTCTTCACTTGCCAGTTCTACAATAATTACAGATAACTATTATCTTTTTTAACGCTGAAAATCTAAACAAATCAACGTTTGCTTTATTTACTTGGTTTTGAACATCTTAACTCTGCTAGCCACTCTTCTCAAAAGAAGTTTCAACTTTTCACTATTTCTCCTTGCAGTGCCCTACATGGTCTGATCAATACAAGAGGGGGTAGGATAATCATGTCTCCAACAAAAGATTTGCTGTCTGCAAAGCTCCGATTTAATTTTGGGTTAAAAATCAGCTGAATACAAGCTAGTGCTCTTGCCGTGTCTGTTTTACTGGTTTACAAACCCCACTAACTTTTTCAGATCTCACAGGGTGCCACTGTGCCAAGGGGTAGGAACCGTGGACTGCATCAGGGAGGAAGCAGAGGCTATGGGCAGAGCGAGCGCATCTTCTCACAACAGATCCAAGAGGCCCATGAGGACAGAAGCCTTTTCCAAGCCCACCACAAGGCAAATTTCAAGAACTGCCTGCTGGGTTCTTTACAAGGAAGGGCAGCAAAATGCTGGAGGCTGTAACCCTGGAGCAGGGACCTGGAGACTGCTTCCTGGGGATGGGGTGCCAAGACAAAGATTGAGGTGTCATCCTGTGGGTCAACCTTAGCGGAGTCAGGACAGAAGATAAGATGCAAGCTAAAATCTTCGTGTTTTATTGATCATGAAACACAGCAGATGCAGGAGAGGCCAGAAGGCATGTTGTTCTGTTCCCTGGGTTACCCCATTTGATCTTTCAAGGCGCTGAGGGATGTTTGTCCATGTGATCCAGGGCAGATCCTCACATTGCAAATTTATGAAAGTTGGCTCATTGTCTCAGACTATGAGCAGATTTGGGGCCTAAAATCTGTTATCTCTCCCTCCTAGATTTCTGTCATCTGCTGATTTAATAAACATGCCATCATCGTCCTCATCTAAGTTACAGTGAATGGTTAAAAGAGGAGGCCAAGGACAGATAGTTCCATGGCCCAACATAAAAACCTCCCTTCAGGTTGATGGTTGTCTATTAATCTCATTTCTGCAAGGCTGGCCATCCAAGTGCTTACTAATTCATCTAAGGACACCAGCATATAACTCACATTTCTAAATCTTGTCCAGAAGGATCTAATGGGAGTCGCTGGTCCAACGCCTCCTTGAAGTATATTTTATTATGATGTGTCCTGAAGTTCTTAGTGCCAGAACCTGCGTGGAGGTTAGGCACTATTTATTCTTTGTGAACCCATTCTGACTCATGGTGATCACTGCTTTTTTCGCCTTTTTTCAAAATATGTCTACAAATCACTCACTTAAACACCCACTTAGAAGTTATTCCAGAGATTAGCATCTGCTGCTCTTTCATCTATAGAATCTTTTTTTCTACCCTTTGTTGAAAATTAGGAGATGTTTAATTAATCCTCTTTAGCCTACTGAGACTTTTTCTCTTTCTCTGTAGTTGTTTGGAAATTACTGTTATTTCAGCTTTCGCCATTTCTATAAGACCCTAATAGTATAATTTGTTTAGATTTGGAGACTTGAACTCATTGAGAATAATAATTTAGGCTTCTCTTTCAGAATGCTTGTGCTGTCTTTTGTAATGTAGATCATTTACCAAGAGATAAGACAAAATCTTTAATCTTGGCCCCAAGCATATCAGTTTTTTATTCTTCTTTACCTTGATAGATATTTAACAGCCACCCTTCCTTCATTATCATTGGAGTTATGAAGTGGGTTTGTGTGGCTTTTAAAGTATCTGAATTGTGTTATTTTTAATTTATCTTGATTAGCTGCTAGTACTGGGTATGATAGTTAAGCTTGATTGTGTGAACTTGGTTGACATGCGAACCACCTGCCTTGATGGAGGGCAGTTTTAGGTGTGCCTTGTGGGTCATGGAGCCATGACCTTGGGTGTACCTGGCCCTTGCCCCTTCCTCTCTGGTACTTTTCTCCTGCTTTGTTTCCCCACTACCATGCAAAAAAACTGGCTCCACTCTTGGGCAATGTTCCTGCTTTGGTACTAACTGACCGTGAACTGAATGCTCTGAAACTAATAAATTGTGGATGTTGAATATTGCGTCTTAGTAACAGGAAAGCTAATTAGACCTTGGGGGTTGAATCCAAAGCCTTTTCATTGAGCTACACCTCCAGCCCTTTTTATTTTGTATTTTGAGATGGGGTCCACTAAGTTACTAAGTTTTCCAGGCTAGGCTTGATCTTATGAGCCTCCTGCCTCAGCCTCCTAGATTTCTTGGATTATAGGCATTTGCCATCATTCTGAATTTATTGTCTGTTTTTAAAAACACCTGTAAGTGTCTACATGTGTTCCAGAACTTCATAGTCAGTGTAAGATGTAGCTCTGCTTAGCTGCTAATTTTGGAGAGTTCTAATATCCCAGCCCCTGTATAGAATAATGGTAGCCTTTCTATAACTGCCTGTACCCTTTCAACCAAGAGGCATGGGTCACCATTCTGTAATCACAAATGAGCCTCAGCAGAACAACGAGCAATCATTGGTCCATCCAGCAAAGTTATAGGGAGCTACTGCATGTCAAGGGTGCCTGGAACTAAGAGCAAGAACCTTCTCTTCTCCTCTTTTGGGTATTTTCCCTCTCATCAATCAATCCTGTGGTTCAGGATTTGATTGCCTTAATCTCCTCAACATATTATATGCTATTGTTCTGTGGCCCACTTTGCATAATTTGTTCCATCCCGTCTAGGAGGCTCATTTTCTTTTGCATGAGCTTCTAAGGGCCTTTCTCTGCTTTGTCCAGTGTAATAGCCATTAGCCAAATATGGCTATTTAAGTGCAAATAAACACAAAACAATGAAAAATTCAGTTTCTTGGGTGCACCAGTGATGCTTCAAGTGCTCAGGTGCCGTGCACCTTGTAGTCCCATCTTGGATGTCACATTTCCATGAGTGAAGCAAGTTTCACTGGACAGTGCTCTTCTTGGCAGCCCTGAAGTCTTCTGCAGCTCCTTTTTATGAAGAAAGATTGTGTCATTCAGCATGTGGAGTTGCCATTCGTTGATTGTCTGTGTAGGCCAGAGGTGGCAAACCTGAAGCTCGCAGGCTACAGTGGCATGTTTGTGTCGTGGAAAGCTCTAAAAGCCATGCCACTGTGGTATAGGTCATTGGAGTGTTCTTTCATGTCTTGTGTCCCTGGCAATAGTCCCTTTGGCTTTTTTATCGCTGTGTGTTCCAACGAATGTTCCATTGCAGCAGTCACTGTACTAAGTTTAGAAACTCATTGGAGAGGCTCCTTTGCTTCCTCGGGAACTACAGTTTATGGACCAAGGTGAGCTGGGATTTCCCAGTTCTCCTGAGTGGCCTTGTAATTCCCATGCCTAACACAGTCCTGGCACTCTTGATGCTCAAAATGTTTGATTGGGTGGAGAAATGAGAACAGAGGTCACTTTGACTCCAAAGAACTTCTTCCAAAAAGTTAAAGAAAGATACCCCTGGGTTAGGCAGAAGAAAAGAGAGACAGATTCACACCCATGACTTTCTCCTCTTCATCTTTATTTCCTGCCTGTGGGAGAGGGAGAGGCTTAGGGAGGGACTGGAACACAAAGTTGCAGGAGAAGGGAGTGAGGACAGAAGGAAGAGGAGGAGAAGGAGCAGGAAGGCAGCCTCTCTCAGAGGGAGAGGGTAGCATTTCAATCCTGAAAAGGCCTGTGGAATCCCTTTGGCCTAACTCCTTCATGTCACTGATGAAATATGACCATTTGATTTGGCATTTAATACAAATCTGGGGGAAAAAAGGAAGAAATTGAAGTCAAAAGCATAGGTTAAGCAGCTTGTCTAAGGTTACAAAGCTAGTGAGTGTCAGAGCCAGAGCTAGAAGCCAGCCCACCTAGCCCGTGATTCCTACTCACCCTCCTGCCCTACCAAGGTGGACCAAGGGTGGCTGAGTAGGAGAGCAGGGAGGGGGTGAGGAGGCCAAGCTAAGGGGAGGAGAAAAGGTAGACCGTCTACCCCTCTCAGCCACCCTGATGGCTTCCTCTTCCCTAAGAAGAAGTTTGCAGCTGCTTCACCGACGCAGACTGAGCTGCACGCAGCTTATTCATATCACCACACCATACTGTTTCTGGCAGGAGACAAGGAACAGACCAGGGAGGCAGTGCTGGCTTCTCCCTAACTCCCTTACCAGGTTGCTTTTCCCTTAGTGGCCATGTGTCTTTCTGAAGCTTAGTCCAGATCCAAGTTGTTTCATGAAACATCTTGACATTCCTAAAATGTCACCTATCCTTGAATATAAAAACACATCAAAACAGGCCTGGACAAGGGTATTAACATAGCTCTTCAGTGATGCTGCCCCTCCCCCCTCAGGCTGGTCCTACACCATGAAGCATGGAAAATGTTTTACCCTCCCTTTACTTCTAGAAAATTCTCCAGGTCAAGAACTTGGCAGTGGAGGAAGGTGTTCGAGGTAGCACAGATCTCATTTCACATGGGCTTTCTGTCACAGGGCATGTTCCTTTCGGGGAGCACTACTCCTCTTAGCAGAATTCAGATAATAAAGGCAATAGAGAAGGGCTGTGGAGACTGTGCCATTCGGTAGAACCACAGTGCCTGGGAACATCGAGGGTCCATTCTGGTTTCATGTGATGCCGCCTGGATTTGAACCCTGACGCCCTCACTCTAGAGCTGCACAAAATAATTTCTTTATATTTTCGTGTGCTGATTGGCCCCACATGGATACCACCACTGAGACGTCGTGAGGACAAATTAGGCATGCACGCACGGGTCTAGCACAGGGCCTGGCACCTGAGAGGCATTAGCAATCGTTGTTTCCTAATGCCCTGTGATTTCTTGATGCATGCTTTGTGTCTGCAGAGGCACCAAGCAAGCTGGTCTAAAGTCCCTGATCAAAACATCTGCCACACGCTGCACTGGCACCCTGCTTTCGATAAATGTCCTCACTCCAACCCAGCTCCGACTGGGCTGAGGAAGTCAAGCTTCAGGTTTTATGGGTCTGACGAAGACGTTTGAAATATTGTAGAAGACTGTCAAAGAATACTTATACCCGCTCTGAAAGACGGCCGTTCTTAATTTTCATCTTTCCTGCAAGTCAGAAAGATATATTTTCTCCAAATAATGGCAGTTTCCTCGTCCTGAAATTATGGCAGCTTGGTGATACAATAAACAGCGCTCCGTCATAAGGACCACATAAAACACGGCCTGACATTTCTTTAAAAGTAAAAAGAAACACGACTGGGGCAGATGACCTTTCCTCGGAGGGCACAGCTGTTTCGTGTGGTTAGAGGGACCGAGGTTTCATACTTAGGAGCTACGATATATGACTGGCTTTTCACAAAGTGTTTCCATGAGAAATTACAGTACGTTCCAAAGGGGAGCAGCGACTCTTCTGCATGCACATGAGGTGGGCGGAATGTTCCCCCTCTTGATGCTTTCCAAATGATATCATGAGGAGTGTTCATACTAGAAAGTTCTCAGGTGTGTGGAGTGGGAGTGGGTTCCCACTTCCTCGGGGTGTTTAATGATGGCCTTCCCGTTGGGGTGGTGTTTGGCTCCATCGAGGACCCCTACATTTATGAAGAATCTCCCAAGCTACAATGCTTCTGGGGGGCCAGGGCTGGAAGTACTTAGGGAAAAAAAATTGAGACGGTAGGTGATTTTCATTTTATTTAACAGTGATTTCTTTTGTAAACAGTAATTTGTGCAAAACATTAAAAAGAGCATGAAAATTAATTGTAATTGTATCAAGACTAGATATTTTCTTCTTTTGCTTGTTTTCTAAATGATCTTTAACATACTTTCATTTACTTCCTAATGAAAAATTTTGAAAAGTTACATCTTCATTTAATTGTTTGATAGAGTTCCCTTAGACACCAATGGTAACTGAAAACATCCCTGTTTAAGTGTTGAACACCCCCCACTACCACTGTCTTCTAAATTAGAATAATAAGTCCTTTGAGAGGGGCGTTTGGCAGCTTCTTCATGGGATGGAGTAGAGTATATGCCAATTACTGTTAGCCTCTATGGCAATGTAAAAATGTGTTTTTGTTGCTCACTTCCAAGCCCTGCCATTGGCCTGCTGGAAGTCAGTCATTGAGTGTTCATCCCGGTATGGTGGGAGATTTGCTCTGATTTATCTCCGGTCCTTTACCTTATTCTCTGTATGACCAAAACCAGGCATATGCAAAATGGCCAGCTTGGTTTAGAAGTACAAGCTGAGGTCCTTAAACAGTTGACTTATTGGTAATTAGACCACACTGGTATTGAACCACTGACCTCAGTCTCATTAGAGCTGTATTCAGGCCAGCTGAGTTGACCAGAAACAGATTCACGGCTGTGAGTGATAGAGAGGTCTTTGGTGTAGGGTCAAAGGCCTATTTACACTAGCCGCCCTGGTGTAAGTGGATTCCTACTCTCCCATGTCAAAGGAGCAGCAGCAGATGAAAGGCCCAACGGACGGGACCCCGCCCTCTGCTTCACAGAGTGGACGCACAGCACCGCTGCTCTGGGCTACTTCCACCTCCCTCCAGCAGACCACCCTGCGATGCAAGGGTTAATGAAGGAGAGACAAGTGTTTTAATGTGTGTCCCCATTACCCTGCTGCTAATGTCTCATAGGAACAAAAGCACTAGGCTTAAGATCCATTATTTTAGAAAGCTCCTCTTTGATAGGACACTTTCTGATTAAAAAAACTACCCAAGTCCATGGTGATGTCCATGGTTAATAACTGTTTTGACCCTTTATTCTTCAAGGAGATCTAAACACCAGGTGATGGGTCTTCATTCTGTACAGAACAGGAATGGGTTTCCCAGTGGTAGAGCAGCATAAACAGAGATACAGGCCATGGGGTGCTGAGAAATTCTGCTGGTCTCTCCTGGAGAGGGACAGGGGCAGACGAGTTAGGTCTGTATTCTGTGAGACAGAACTCAACATTTCAGATCATCAGTTAGAGACTGGGGCAAGGCGTTTCAAAAGGGTAGAGTTCTGCTTCACACCACGCACAAATAAAGATTTAAATGTGAACATAAAACTTCACATTTCTGAGGAATAATGAAGTTAATTTTAGTAATCTAGGAAGATATTTCTCGGTATACATGAAAATCCAAACACCACAAAGAAAAAGATAGAATAATTTGACTCCTTAAAGATGTATCATGAAGACTTACAGATTAATCAAATATTAATAATATTAAAAGACAAATGGAGAGACAATATTTGTGGTACCCATGGGAAGGTTAACTTCAAGATATTTATAAATGCATGTGGAAGAGTTAACAAGAACACATTTAGAAATCAACAAGGAAAAGATGAATAACTTAATAGAAAACAGACAAAAGAAATGAACATCACTTTATATAAAAAGAAATTTAAGTAGCCTTTAAATCCATGGAAAATACATTCACTCTTCCTGCTAAAAGTTAAAGACTGCATATTTTAAGAGCTGAATGAATGTTAAAATTTCTTTCCCAAGATTAACAAAAATGAAAATAAAAACATTGGAATGTTGCAGGGGAGTTAAAATTATTTTTAGATCACTTGTGGTTATGTATGCTGCTGTGACTTTTTAAGTGTTGAAAATGTGAAAGAAAAGCCTTAAAATCTTATGTGTGCTACTACCCAGAAATTTTCCTCGTAGGACTCAATCTAGAAAGACTAATCATGGCTATGTGTGAGGATTTCGTATTAGAAGGTTGATAAAGCATTTTTATAATAATTAAAAATCTGAAGCGTCCTAAGTCTTCTATAGTAGGGAGTTGGTTAAATATATCATGGTGTGTGATGTATGATAGAAGTACAAAAAATGTAACATACAGAAAATTTTTTATTTCACATAATGGAAAAACACTATTGTATTCTTTGGAAAAAGGTAACTTTAAAGTTATAATATCATAAATTACACGTGTGCAGAAAAAGATAGAGAAATATATATATTACAATTTCAATTGTTTTATCCTGGTGAAGAAATTATAAGTATCTTTAAATATCTTTGTATAAGGGTTTTTTTTTAATTAATGGTGAACACATCACTTGAAAACAAAGGGTAAAGCAATATGCAGTGGTACCTCAGTTCACAAATTGAGTTCTTTTCCACAATTCTGGTACAGATTCTGCTACCAGAATCATGAAAAGAGGGCTGGGGAGATAGCTCGGTGGTATAAGAACCTGCCTGGCAAGCGCAAGGTCCCAAGTTCAATCCTTGGTAGCACATGTCGTGCTGGCCTGAGAACCCTGGACATGCTGTGCCAGGCCTGAAACCAGACGCAGAGGCACATGCCTGTGATCCCAGTGCTGGGGAGGCTGAGACAGGAGGATCACTATGATTCTGAGCTGCACAGTGAGACCCTGCATCAAATGAATAAATGAATAATAATTTAAAAAGAAAAGAATTAAGATCATGAATTGAGGTACCACTATATTTTGTTTCTTGTATTATACCTATCAGAGTTTAATTATGGAGATTAAGTAGAAAAATATAAAAAGAAAGTTTTGAAATCAGATTAGAAAAATAAGAGGGCCGTGGTATTCCTGGTTTGAACTTGAATGTAAAATTTACGTAGTATTTCCGAATCTTTTAGTCCTCTGTAATTAAGACTGACTATCCAAGGAGGAGGTTGCATGAGGTCTAATAAACCATCCTTACCTCTTGTTTTGTCATGAAGCTTTCTGTTTCAGTGGCTCATGAGCATCTCCATAAGATGGCAGGCAAGGGATGGAGAAAAAAACAAACATCAGGTTGTGGTTCTGAGATGGTCCTGTCACGTTCATCGTCACTACACCATATCTGTACCATTATGAGACTCTGCTTTTCAGGGAAGATGACAGTAACAAGTTTTCCTTTTCAAGCATTGTTAGATTCAGCAGCAATTGCTGCGTTCTCTGTTATGCTCTAAAGACATAGAAATTGTACACCTGCAACAAGAGCATCATAGTGAAGAGCAAGGCTTGTGAGCTAGGGTGGATTATGGAACCCTGAGGAATCTGCAGCTGACAGGAAGGGAGGGTGTTTGGCAGGTGGGGGAAGCAGGGGACAAAGGGGGAAGGGCACAGAGTTGGCAAATAGCACTAGAGTCATCCTGAAGGCTGGGTCCCCATCCACCATGAACTTGCTTCTGGGTCCCTTGGAAATCAGAAGAAAAAATTGCATATAGGAATGGAAAAAGTGCTCTGAACAAAGGGTTCCCTAGAGATTTAGGGTATAGCACATTGCTTCTTTGGTATGACAGGACAGACTTAGTGCTGTGTGTAGGTGTGCACAAGTGTGTGTGTGTGTGTGTGTGTGTGTGTGTGTGTTGACAGAGTAAGGGGCTAGTGGTCAGGAGCTTCCTGTAGGCGGGTGTTTGCAGTTAGAAGAAGATCCTTCCTTTCTTAGGTAGAGTGTTGTGCTGGTATAGTGGTGACAGACAAAGGTCATAGTGATAACCCCCTTTTGTGACTGAAAGGGGCAGCAAAAGAGAAGCTGGAGACAGACTATGCAGAAGTGGGCCTGGTACTGTGGCTGTCAGACCTTGCTTCTGTGTATTGCAAAATCTGCTCCGAGGTCCCTGGATGTAATTTATGGAGAATTTGCTGGGGGAATAGATGACCTGGTATCATAAGGGTTGTAGACAAATTCAGCACAGTATGGATTAGGACTGTTAATGCAACTTTCCTTTCGAACTTGGGTCAAGCGTCCTGGGAAAATATGTGTGACACAGACAAGTGTGACTTTCTATGATTGATTCAGCTGGCTACAGCTTGGTACTAAAGAGGCCAAGGCCAAGACGATAGGCTCTACCCCCAGGGGAGCTGTTAGCATCTCAGGGCTCCAAATGCGAGGTGACACCGTTCACCCTTATACAGAGTGGGGATTGGGTGGGAGGATGGAGCCAGCTCCAATCTGAATGTCTTCCCCTCTAGCACAATGCCATTGCTCTGAGCACACTCCTAACTAGGCTTTCGCAATGTGATGACCTCATCAATGACTTGTCTCCCGAGCCATATCACACTCAGAAGGCGTAGGACACCTGCACAGATTTCGGGTTCCTTCAGTGTGCACAGGTCATTCCACCAACTGGTGTTCACAGAAAAATATAGCTTGAAATAATCCACAGCTCGGTTGTTACCCTGTTGCCTGGGAGTTTGACCAGACTCTTCCTTCACGCAAGTTCCAGTTCTTTCCATATCCTAAGAGCTAGATGGAGAAAGTCACATGCATTTTCTTTTAAAAAACAGTCTTGCTATATATTCCAGGCTGGCCTCAAACTCTCAGGGTCTTTCTGCCTCAGCCTCCTGAGTGCTAGGATTACAGGCATATGCCATTACTCCTGGCAACCATGTGCATTTTGAAAGGAATCAAGTTGAGATGCTTTACCTAGATCCCCTGAATCCTCAGCCTGGCAGCAAGCTCTCATTCTGAGATCCAGCCTACAGAGTTTGCTGATGTTACCTCACATTTTCTTTCTATTTATCAGGTCCATGAGTGTTACAGATCACAAGCTCACCTTGACACAGTCTTTTTGTGGACTCACATACTTGTGAAGGTTGCTGAGAGAATCTAACAGCAATTGTGGGAGTTAGCGTACTGGAAATTGGGACTGATCCATGACTCTACCATATGTCACACTCTCCTTCTTTTGCCTCTCCTTGTCATGGCTGCACTCTGCAGGGAGATTCTCTTCCTGTGGTAGCAGCCAGTACCCCAAAGCACAGTCTCCTCATTTGGCAAACTCAGTAGGAAACCATAGTCTCCAGACACTTTATAATAATGCAAGGGAATGGCTCTTCTGGTCCACTTCTTAACACAAACATTGTTGGATGAGGTACTGAGTACTAAGTACCAAGATGGGCCAGCCCGAGGTCATATGTCTGCTCCAGCAGCTTGTGTGTATTTCCTGGGGGTCAGGGAGGCAGAGGAATTATGTAAAAAGAAATGTGAAGAGTGCGGACCCTGTAATCATTCCTGCAGTTCTCCTTTACCCAGGGAGACCCCACTGGCCAGTTCCTCGTCTGCTGGGAGCCCAGCACAACCACAGAACCTTCCAAAGAAGCCCAGAATAACATACGTGCAAATCAGAGGAGAAAAGGAGTCTCTCCCTGACAAATTACATTTTGAATTTAATTTTTATATTGACTTCAGATGTGTCACCTAGGGAGCTTCTTTAATAGACGAGGAAACTGACTCAGATAATTGAAGTAAATTGTTCAAGACGCTCACCTTGTGAATAGTTGGCCCAAAATGAAGCCTTTTAAACCCATGCGGACTGTTTGCTTATGTTGGCCTTTCATAGACTTGCTATCAAATTCACTGCAGACTTGAGTTTCAAGAAATGGATGAGATCTTTTCAGGACAGGTAGCCATGAGGGTGTTGGAACCCCAGCTGGCAAATCAGCCCTAAGGTCAATTTTGGGGCTGATCAGATGTGGCCCTGGGACTCCTAATGAATGCTCCTTGTCTTGGTCATGTGGACTTCCTGGAGCATGTGTCCCAGTACCTGGACAGAAGAAAGAAGGGGAACGATCAAATTCCATGCTCAGTCTAAGGTTGTGCTTCCACTTAGGTTACAGAATGCCTTCGGAGAGCACTGCTTCTAGCCTAAGAGTAAGTGGAAGCAGAGCCATCTACGAAGCAAGCTTTTGAGGGGCCCATTGCAGAACGAAGGTCACTGAGCAATGTGCACAGAATTCTACAGTTGAGTGGTAAGAAGAGGAGTCGGGACGCTTGATGGTCATGCTGTTGACGGTGCAGGAGGAATGGAAACATTAAGCAACTAAAAGTTGCGCAGATTCTCAGAGACTAACTGTGAGCCAAGCTCCCTGTTGGGTATTTGACCACTGACAATGTTCTGCGCAGACTCAGGTGGGGACTACTTTAGAGTGGTCAGCCTGAATTCCGCCCCTTCCTTTGTAGAACACCAGGAGGTGAGTGCATTGGTATCTACGGCTGTGCTATCAAGCACCCTGAATTCAGCAGCATGGAAGAGTGCACATGTACTGTTTCATAGTTTCTTGAGTTGGGAATCCAAAAGCCTCTCACAGGCTGTGACTAGTCCAGGTGCGATCTGTGACCATGGCCACCTCAGGCTTCTGTGGCTGAGCTCACATGCGGCTGCTGGCCAGAGGTGGCAGCTCCCTGCCACGTGGCTCGCCGGAGAGCAGCGTGCGATGTGGCAACCAGTTTCCCTCAGAGCCAGAGAATGAGAGAACCAGAGAGACTGTTCAGCAGGAAATCCACCAGCTTCCTGTCACCTGGCAGCAGCAGTGACCATGTGTCTCTTCTGGTGTGTTCTGTTCAGTAGTCACACAGTGTACTGGCATACTCAAGAAAGACAAGTGTGCAGGAAGCCGAGCTGTGACAGCAGCCTCTGGGGCTGCCTGATGTGGAGGGGAAGGCAGTGACCGGAGACCCAAAGGTAATCGTTACACCCCCTAGGAGTTAATGTACTCTTGGGCCAAGCTTTGCAAGGATTGGGCCCTTTGCGTGAAAGTCAGAGCCAGCAGTCTTCAAGAACTTATTAGTTCAATACACTAATAATAGCAATAATAATAATAGTGTATTGAACTATACACGAATTATATACAGTTCAATACCAATACACTCACCTCCTGGTGTTCTACAAAGGAAGGGGCGGAATTCAGATTGCCCATTCTGACTTAGCACAGACCTCCCCCCAAGTTAGAAGAATAAAAGAAGGAAACAGTCACGTGTCAAGTGCTTTCAGTTATATCATTAAATCCTCAGAAGAGACACACTGGAAAGTATCAGTCCCTCTCTACAGACGAAAAAGCCACAACCTGTAAGCATCTTTCTCAAGATCATACAGGTACTGTGGCGATGGCCATCCAACTTTATAAATGTACTCAAAGTCATCAAATTGTATTCCTCAACCAGACAAATTCTATACTATGTGAATTTCGTCTCAACAAACTGCTGGAAAGAGAAGACCATGGAGGCAGTGAGTGGGAGAGTGGGAAATTTCAGACACGACTGTTTGTGACTTTTGGTCAGCTCAGGTTGCCGTGAGAGCCGGACTGGGCTGGAGGTGTCAGAAGGGCTGCTTTCTTCCGAGTGGCCGTAGACTTGTGGATGATCACTACTTCCTTCTGGTCTTCATATGGGCTTCGCTTCATGTGAGTCTGTGTCCTAATATTTTCTTATAAGGATACTGGTCTCACTGGGTTAGAGTCCACCCTGTTGGCCTCATTTTATCTGCTTCATTTAAAAACTTTACCTCCCAGTGTGGGCCCATTCTGTGGTACTGAGGGTCAGAAATTTGGAGACATCATTCGATCCATAACAGACCCCAAAGCTTATGGTTTTCCTATATACTGTTTTAGACAAGAGAAGTCTACTGCTGTGTTTTCCTTATGAAATCCATGGATCAACATTAATACGTAACAAGGATTTGTATCCTGCCTTTACGAATATGGTATTGTTTTGGTTAGAACAACCTTAGGAAAATTCTCCTGCTTACAGATAAGTACTTGCAAATGGTAACAGTTTAAAATAAAAAGCTTTGGGCTGGGGAGTTGGCTCAGAGGAATAAGTGCTTTCCTGGCAAGTGCAAGGGCCTGAGTTCAATCCACGGTTCCGCCGGAAAAAAAAAAAAAAGACAATCTCTTAAAAAAATAAATAAAAAATAAAATAAATAGCCCTTCTTGCAATTTCTGGATACTCTTCAAATATATTGATGCAGAGCCCCAAAGAGGAATGATTCGATTAAAAACAATTTGAATAACCACCAATATTTAACATCTGTTAACATTCTTTATCACTAAGAGATAAGCAGAATGCAAAGCATCCAGAAACGTATGATAAATGCATGCATTATTTGTAATGTGATATCACCACAAGTCTTGCTTTCTCTCAATCAGTTCTGTACAATTGCCATGCGTTGGGAGAGAGAACATCTCCTTGGCTTGTGGGTGGTGGTCTTCTCCCCCGGTCTTCAGTGGTCTTCCCTCTGTGCGTCACAGTAAGTCCTCAGCTCATGTGGAGAAAACAGGCATGTGCAATGTTACCAAGGAGGGAGACCTAAACTCACAAGCTATCCAGACACACAGGTTAGCTCACTGCTGTGCTGACACGATAAATTTAGACACGCATGACATTGGAGAGTGTATTTCACTTTTTTTCCCATAAAGGTAGAGAACTATTTTAAAACATATTTCAATGAGACACTTGTGGAATCCCCTTGCAACCTACAGTCCAAGTTCGCATAGTCTGAAACTTCCCACCATCTTTCTGGGGCCCCCCAAGTCTCCTTGGCCCTTGATCACTGACAGAAGTAACTGGCTTACGGTTCAGCTGGGCAGACTCTAGGCCCCTGGCCTCTTACCAGCTGCATCAAAGCACAAAGCAAAGCATGGGCGACTCATGGAAGGAAAAGTCCCATATCTGCTTGACGGAAAGATTCCAAGACAGTAAGAACTGAGGACTTCAGTCCGAGTTAACTAAACCATGCGCTTAAAGGACTATTATCTGTTCTCCAGTCAACCCCAAACCTTAGCATGCCTCAAGAAGAATGGAGTGTCACTTAAATCTGCCGCTCTGTCTGCTTCCTCCCTCAATTAGAGAAGCCTTGCAGCACTGAGGCCAAATGAGTCAATAAAAGGGCTTATTTACCATTTGGCACTCACAGGAAGCCAGCGCTGCTAGCTCTCTCCCTGTTTCTCATTTATTCTCTCCCCACACTCTTCTTTCCCATCTTTTAAACCAATTAAGGGAATTGTGGATTTGGCCCAAGCACCACAAAAGCTGCCTTTTTCCAGCACTGAGTTTTTCAGTCAACAAGGAGAGGCCAGCCAAGATCCCTTTATCTCGAAGACAAACAAAGACAGCTAATGAGGGAGGTAGGAAGATGTGGGAAGGCGAGGGGGCCGTCAGTCGTGGAAGCTTTAGCAAGTCTTTGCAAGAGATAATGTGATTTTATGCCCACTGAACTGAACGTACTGGATCCTATCAGTCAGGAGTCTTGCTATCTCGTGGCGTCCATCCACTGGATGGCAACAGAGAACCACCGATGCCTCGGTCGCCTACCTGGAATGCTTTCTCCTCTCAAATGCCCTCTCTACTGAGTGGAATGATGCAAAGCATTCTGCCCAAGAGCTGTCTGATTTTTCATTGTTTAGATCCTCCCTTCTCCCCCTTTGACCTTACCCCATGTCTTCACACCTGACTCTGGCCACAGTGGTATTTCTTGCTTATTAGGAAAATAAATTTGGGTATGTACAGCTGGACTTCTGTACCTGTGCCTTCCACATTCTAAGATTCAACCAACTGTAGATGAAAAACATTTAAAAAAATTGTACCTGTGGGATCATGTACAGATCTTTCTTGTTATTATCCTCTAAACAGTACACTATAAACAGTATTTACATAGCACTTTCATTGTGTTAGGTATTCTAAGCAATCTAGAGGTGATTTAAAGTGTATGGGAGATATGTGTGGAATCTATGCAAGTTGTACACTATGTCATACAAGGGTTTTGAACAACCACAGATTTGGAGGTTTGGGGGGGAGTGGTCCAAGACCCAATCTCCCTTGGAAGGCAAGGGATAGTCATCAAAGACAAACTGCTAAGCAACATTTTGCCCTCTCTCTTTTAGGCAAGAGGATTTGTTGCTCTTTGCAAAAACACTCTTTATTTTCTTTTTTAATTGAGGAGAACTAAATAGCCATCCTCACTAAGAATGAAACTGTCCAAAGATGACAGTGACACCAGGCTTTGGTCAGATTCCATGCTGCTTCCTGTTTCTGCCTCCAGCAAGACTGCCTCCTGTGGTGGCCTGACCACCAGGGGGCAAGAGGTGGCTTCACCAGAGGTGCGAGAGGACAACCAGGAACTGCGAGGGGATTCCTGTGTACAGGAGAAGACTCGTGGGTTGTGAGCAACAGTCCTGAAGGAGGTGACATTCTCTCAGGATTTCACTGATGCTGAGCAGAAGCTGGGGCAAGATGGAAAGCTATAAAGCCAGGGACTTCTTGCAGCACATGGTGCTCAATTAGTGAGGTGCAGCACTGCTGGCTTGGGCATTACACAGAAGAGGAAGAAGGGGGAAGGAGAAGTATACAAGATAAGAAAAGAGGGAAGGAGAGTGACGGAGGAACAATGGAACATCTTCATGCTGGAAGGTCCAGCCAGTGCTTGTGAGGCAGACCTTGTAGCAGCCTCCAAACCTTCTGCCAGTGTCTATGGCCAGCCACCTGGCTCTCTGCCTGGATTGTGAGGAGGACACACAGAGAGACAGAGTCTGACCAGGCAGGAGTCAAGAGGTCCCAGAGCTGGCTGGGGAGGGATCCAGGTGGCAGATGGATGTACACGCAGGCTAGGAGTCTCCTGCCTGGTGCTGAATGAGAATTAAGAAAACATGCAGGTCAGTCTCTGTTTAGCTGAATGTTTAGGAAGCTTGCACAAGCTCCCTAGATTCCTGAAATCCACTCACCCAGTGTCAGCCACTGATTGTCACTGAGACTAGTGTGCTGGGGGTGGGGACTTGGGGGCAGGGCAGGCAAGGTCTGGCCTGAGGAGGAAGGGAGAAAGTGCATCCTGTGGGTGTCTGTTTGCACCCACAAAGTGAACGTTCAAGAGACTCTCAACTGAGAGGCACAGGAGAATCAGAGTCAAAGAAGGGAATCAAATTGCACATAGCCTCATGCTGAATCAAATAACAGGACTTTGTATTTATCTAAACTTACATAACAAACAATACAAAAGAGAAACATTCTCAGCTAAGAGCATATTAAAAAGACAAGAGAGGGAACCTCTCTGGAGGAATGCCAGAATCTGGTTCTGCTTTCAGATTAAATAAGAAACTGTTTGTGTATTTAAATTCAGCTCATATGTACTTACTGTGGCTGAAGCATTGAAGAGAACCTGAATATTTCGCAGTTGGCATCAGCAAGGGTGGGGTGTAATCTCAGCCATTTTTCTCAGGCTATGTGAAGTTTCTGACTGGACCCAGACTGGGGTCTTTTGTCTCAACCCTCAGCAAGAACAGTACTATGTATCTGTAGAAGACTCAATACAGTTTAAAATAGAATCATGCGTGCTTGAGCCTCATAGCAGTTATGTAGGGAGGGTACTGTTCACACTCCTGATCCATTCACCAACTGTTTGGCCTGGAAAGCACAGAGAAACACATCTGAGGTCACCTGTAAGATATTAAAAGAGTGACCAACAGTCAGTCACTTATACTCGAGTCTAATGTTCATTTTTCATTTTAGCTGGACAGTTGGTTTTATTTCACGTATTTTATAGAATGTGTTCTTGCTCATAACCTGCTTCATTAGATATTTTATTTTTTAGCTTTATAATTATTCTTGACTCCTTTTATAAAGTGACACCAGAAGTGGGACATCAGAGAAGATGCTGTGATGTCTTCTCACCCTCTTCTGCTCTGTGTGTGGCAGGAGGTAGCTAATTGGAAAAATGACCTCATTCCTACTTCCCAGGACTGGAACCAGCCCCTTGATGTTCCCCAACCTGGCGGGTATTGACCACTTTCCTTTTTCAATGACAATTGTTTTATGTGTTTAAAATATAGCTTTTATGTACCTTAAGATGACCAGACAATACAAGAAAAGCACTTCTTCTTAAGGGATGGAATCCAGTTTCTCAGTTGAAGGTTTTTACCTGATGACTTGCAATTAAGAGTCATTTTGAAAGGTGAACATATACAGTGTCATTTTCCTAAAGGGTTCTTTTAAAACCTTTTGGTAATTTTTAATGTAATGAGTTTGGGAAATCTCTGAAGCCATAGAACTGCATTGGCAGGCAGGAGCAATTCTGAAACTCTTCTTCAAGTTAGCCACTTTTTGGTTGCTCTCATTCTAAATCACCCGGATGTCCAGTGGGACCAGGGACGGGTCCTGACGGAGTCTCAGCTGCCAGACTTCATTAGGCTCCCCCTCATTTTAATCTTCTCCTGTAAAATAGGCCTAACCCTGGCTCCCTTTGCAAACGCCCCGAAGAAGTTTCGTTTCAGTAGCATTGCTTGGTATTTATGTCACCTCTATATCTGAGGAGCTTAAGAACACTGACAACCATGCTTCCCTACTCGGTTTCACTGAAAGGTAAGCCCGCCCACCCCACAGGAACATATTTCAGTCTTTCCTATAGAGACAGGCAATAATAATAGTACTTTGACAGCAGCATACATTTCTTTTTTCTAGAAGCCCAAGGTAATCCGGACAGTGAAATTCCTGGAGAATATATGAACAGAGAAAAGACATGTTCAGCCCAAGGCCTCACAGTAAAGGTGGAGACCGAATAGAGATCTCACACAAAAATTTCAAAATCCTGTTACCATTGATTACAAATTGGATGATGGTAAATTCAAGGAATGAATGAGAAAATGACCTTCTTTGGTCCCTTGTACAAACCAAGTACAGTTCTCCTGCTTTTTTTCTTTCTTTCGTTCGTTCGTTCGTTTGTTCGTTCGTTCGTCGGTCCTTCCTTCCCTGCCTTCTTCCTTCCTCTATCCGTCCATCCTTCCTTCCGTCCATCCGTTCATCCATCCTTCCTTCCTCCCTCCCTCCCTCCCTCCCTTCCTTTTTCCCTTCCTTCCTTACCTGATTTCTTTCTTTTTTTCTTCCTTCCTTCCTTCCTTCCATCCTTCCTTCCCTTCCTCCTTCCTTCCTTCTGTCCTTCCTTCCCTGCCTTCTTCCTTCCTTCCTTCCTTCCTTCCTTCCTTCCTTCCTTCCTTCCCTGCTTGCTTGCTTTCTTTCTTTCTTTCTTTCTTTCTTTCTTTCTTTCTTTCTTCCTTCCTTCCTTCCTTCCATCTTCTCTTTCTTTCTTTCTTTCTTTCTTTCTTTCTTTCTTTCTTTCTTTCTTCCTTCCTTCCTTCCTTCCTTCCTTCCTTCCTTCTGTCCTTCCTTCCCTGCCTTCTTCCTTCCTTCCTTTTCCTGCTGGCTGAGTCTCCCACCCCAGTGTCCACTCCAGAGGTGAGGTTGTACTCTTTAGCTGTCTGCCTTACTAGCACTCCACAGATGTTGACAGAAACAATGCAGAATCTCATCCATGCTCCGGGTGAGGGTAGCCCAGTGCTCAGGCTGAGGCACATCAGTATGTGGGATTGGACAGTAACTAACGTCCTGCAGTAAGCCCTTCTTCCACTTCAATGCTTGCTGCCCAGCTCTCGCACTTCCTTCTCAGGCCTGCTGGCATAGGAGAGATGGGGAACGGGAACTCCCATGCTCTGCTCTCTGGATGTAGCTCTGGACTGTGTCTCCACCCAGGTTGGAGAACTACTGCTGAGGGACTGATGCTGCCCTGGCCCTCAGCTTCCCTTCTCTCATCCCCTAAATCTGCTCTTTTTGAGTTCTGGTTTGGTGACTTGGCAGTCATGGTGCACCAGTGACCGTGACTGATGCACAGAGTGCGGGAACCACAGTGGGACTGCCAGCCTGAGCATTCTGTCCTCCCTTTGTCTCCTCTGAGTACCCCTGGGAAAACTCACGATGCATTTTTTAAAAATCATGCTGTCTTCCTAAGTTACCCCACTAGCCTAGAACTCAAAAATTCTCCTGTCTATCACAGAGTAGCTGAGTTTGTAGGTACATGCCACCATGCTCAGCTTCATACTGTATTTTTATAAGCTACCCTTTGATGCCTGATTTTACACAATTCCTGTAGTCCCACAAATCCTGTACTTCTTAAGGTTGGATGGAAAACAATACGTGTTCAGTGTCCAATAAACGACAATCTAGGTTTGCCTAAGACAAATTTGCCTTAATAACACAAGGTGGCGCTTCAAACAGGGCCCAATATGGAATCCTGTGGGGACAGCACAGGGTAAGCCGGCACTCTTGTGACCATTGGGTTGTTTTCCTTGCTTCACAGAAATCTCATTTAATGTAAAGGAAACATATTGAAGGGTCAATCCTCTGAGACTCCTGGCTTCAGGAGTTTTCCATCTCAAGGTACCTCTGGGCTGCTTGGTATAGATCTGGCAACTTGAACTTGGCCCGGGTCAGGGTGGATGAGGTGTTCCAAGCCAGGATCACACACTGCCATCACCAAGATGTGCATGGGGAAAATATTTATGGGATAATAACGGTGAGTGAAGCACGTTTGTGCTCTGTGCATAATCGGTGGTGGAATATGTCAATGAACTGATTTCTTATTGTCTCCTGTAAGGATCTAGGGCCAGATGCCCCCCAGTTCCCTAGAGCATGCTTTTTAGCTGCAGGGCATGGGGAGAAGCCTGCGGAGCAGTGCATCCTCGTGGGGCGAGGTCTCCGGCTTTGGAGAGGGTACAGAGGCTCATTGCCATGCGTGAGCTGGCTCAGCAGTGGATATAGAGTTTTTCCTCCCCTCTAAGAGTGGATTATATATCTCGTGTATGTGGAATATGGATCGTGCCTGTGGAACAAGCTTTATGTAGCCCTTTGCAAGTGTAAAGAAGGAAGTTAACATGATATGACTGTTGCTACGGCAAATAGAGGCTGGAGAAATTGCCGCAGTAAAATAAACGTCTCTGGGATGTAAATCTCACTGCTCAGGGAGTTTTAGACAAAGAATCCAGAAAGTACATTTTTCAACCACACAACGGCATTAGGCATTATGTGATCATTCCAACATCACCGCAATATTATTGAATAGTTATTACGCCTTTATTTTTAAAAAGCCCATAGACGGAACAATAAAAAAAAAAAAACAAGTCTCCCCAAACAAATTCCAAAGGTTAAATAGATTTCAAAAATTCCACTTTGAGAAACTGTTACACAAGTTTATTAGCAGAGGGGCAGATTTATTGAATAAAATAAACATTAGTGTTCAAGGATAATTTTCACAATTGTCAGTATAAATTTTTAAATAAAATGTAGAAGTGGGGTCATGTTTCTTTTTGTGAAAGGAGCCCCTTGTACTTGTCCTGCCCCCTTGCTATTGTTATGGAGTGGGTAGATTTCGCTTCACATTCCTTTTGCGTTATTGCAACAGACAAGTCTAAGACACTGTCTAATGTTAGTTCTACACATTGCTGCCAATTATAATCAGAGCTAGTCAAAATAAACAAATTAAACAAATAAACATGTCAAAACATCTCTGATTTAGGGAAAATAAGCCAAGTCTGAACTCTACCAGTCTTTCGGCATAAATGATGGGCTGTGGGTTGTAAAACGCTCCATAACATTTTTTCACCTTGCTGGGGGAAGGTGGGTCAGTTTAGAATTACAGCCCAGCTCAACTTTGAGAAAGGGGTCTGCGACTGAAACCAAATCAAACCCAAATGTTGCTGGCTCACCTCGGGTAGTAACGATCTGCCGCATGCCCTAAATGCTTTACAAAGAAAGAGAGCAAGGAAGAAAAAACAGTTGATTCTCTGCTGACATGATGCCAGAAGCCCTAACCCATGAGAGAGGTTGAACACAACGCAGGTGAGACAATACCAAAGGTGCATGGATGTCCATTTCAGTGTGAAACACACTTGTCACTGTGACATCTGATTAGCCCAAGAAATACACTGGGCCGTTAACTTAGAAAGCTCTACTGGCTTCGAGAAGGAATACAGAGCAGGACTTTGCTACTCCAGCAGAACATGCTGGCTAGAGCTCTGCCTAGTGATGAGTGGGAGATCGAGGTAGAAGTTGGTTGTATGCGAGTGTGCATGTGTGTGTGCGAGTGTGAGTGTGCACGAGTGTGTATGTGAGCTGCTATGTTAACCCACAGAAACACAGAGAGAGGCTAAGGGGAAAAAAGGCTGTCATTTTGGCAGGTGGTTCTTGTAAAAAGGTGATTTTTTAGAAATCAAGAAATTTCAAATTATTTATATCCAGCCCGGGCAACAAGCCCCAAAGCAGGTAATTCTGGGGGCTTCTCAGTGCTCTTCATTGAGTCCGAATGAACGTAGTGCCAATTCTATGCTAAAAACCAGGGAACAAGTGCTGGCAGGATTCAACCTGCGACTTCAAGGAATTGCCTTGTTCTCTGCTGGGAAAGTTTAGTCGTTGAGTTTAAGACCGTGCTGCAGGGATGGGGCAGTAGGAGGAGTGGCAGAGTAGAGTCCCTGGTACATCTTGCTTCTCCAACTGTGCTGATTGTCAGGGAACAGGACTGGGGTAAGCTCTGCTCCATAAAGTAGGGCTTGGCAGAGAAGAGAAAGGGGTGACTTTTTCTCCCTGCAGAAGACAGCGGACTCAGTGACTTCTCTCATCTCCTATGACTTTCATTTTTAACATGCACTGTGTTTGGAAAGGAGGGGGACAGGGTGGAAATTGTTGTGCCTTTGAAATGTTGTTTTTTGAGGACCGTATATAGAATCTTGGTTATTAACAGCCTCTCACAAGACAGTTATTTTTGGAGTGGCCTCTTAGGAGGCAACCTCTTGGAAGCGAACTCATTTATTTTGCGTCTCACTGTCCTGCCATTTCCTGCAGAGAGAGGGGAAAAGCGAAACCACATGTTTTGAGGAGAGAATGGAGGAAATCCCTCCGAAGACAAATGACGACTCCTCTCCCCTGGCAATTAGTCAAACCTGGGCTTCAGGCCAGCCCAGGTGTTCCCGACTGTGTATAAATTTGCCAAAGAACAATGAAAATAGCAGCTGATTGTGCTGACAGATTCTTCTGGTAATTTCCTGTTGTTTGGCATCTTCAAGTTACTTTCCCACAATTATGGCTGCTGATGGAGTCTGGGGCCCTTCGAAGTCATTTTCTGACTCTCTCCTTGCCCTTGCTGTCATCCCACCAAGCAGCAGCCTCTTACCCCCAACTGGAAAGAAACGAAACAATCAAACTCTGAAACTGAGTTAAAGAACCTTTCAGAGTTGTGGGCTTCTTTTCTTCCTTCTCCAGATGTTTGAATTTAATCCCTTTGCAAAATACATATTTTAATGAGTCTGAATTTAAAAAGAAGAGGAAAAAAAATGATTTGCACCTGCATCATATAGAGTTTCTTGGCAACCGTGAGCTGGGGTTCAGGTTCCTTCTGGTTTTCCAACTACAAGTTGGAAGGGTTCCTTGTGTTGCCCTTTAATATCTAATCTCGGGGAAGCGGAGTCACCTGGCACTGCCACTGAATCGTACTGGCCTCAGATTGAGGACTGGCCCAAAGGGCGGCTCCAGACAAGCTTGGGTGGCAATCCAAGATCCTCCCTTGCACATTTGCAACTCCTCTTGTCCACTCTTCTGGGCAGGAAAATGAAACCACTATTACGTGTGGGCAAGATGTTTGTACCCAAAACATTTGGGCTGTGGGGGTGAAGTGAACGAGGGGAATTGCACAAT
The DNA here is from genome assembly GCF_000260255.1 of Octodon degus. Taxonomy (NCBI): domain Eukaryota; kingdom Metazoa; phylum Chordata; class Mammalia; order Rodentia; family Octodontidae; genus Octodon; species Octodon degus. The sequence continues at coordinate 11,696,210 of NW_004524612.1, forward strand.
TTTCTTAAATCTCCACATTATCCAATCTGTCATGAAGCTATGCATACTTTCTTGGGCAGAGAAACTATGTAAAAGATTTTTTTTTGAGGGTGTAGGGAGCTGGAGCTATTGTTGAGAAGCTGCCAAGAAGCGGGTTTTTCTTCACTTCCCCCCTCCCTGGACCCCCCAGCCCTCAGAAGGGAGAGGCAACGTGAATGTTGCAATGTGGGTTTGCAAGAGAGTTGCTTGGGATACATTAGACCAGGGCATAATGTATTGAATTTTTCTAAATGGGACTCCATGTCCCCTATTAATCAGGACTTCTAGTCAGGAGAATTGCAAAAAAAATTCAAACTTCTCACATAATCCACAGCATTTGAGAAGAGGGAAAATCGCAGAGCCTATCACATCCGAGAACTGCTTTTTTTTTTTAATATTTATTTATTTATTTATTTATTTATTTATTTAGTGTGTGTGGTCAGCTCAGCCCATCAGGGGGCGGGGCTGGCTGGCATGTGGTGCTGGGGAATTGAACCGCAGTCCCTGTGCTTTGCTTAGCTTAGCTTGTTCTAAGTAGGTGCTTTAGACCACTGAGCCATCTCACCAGCCCAGCCAAAAACTGCTTTTGAGATTGCCTATTACTGTCAGTCTACTGAGTTAGGTCCTGGATATGCTTTTGGTAGAACAAAAACCAAGACCCAAACCTATGTATTTCTTTTTGTGTTCAGGTGAGAACTGTGGGAAGAATATTTATTGAACATATATAAAGTCTGAAAGCAATGGGAAGACGTTCTCCCAGATATCTGGACTTCTTAAAAATAAGCTGGATAATGGGGTGTGTCCCTGTAATCCCAGCACTCTGGGAGGCTGAGGCAAGAGCAAATTAGCATCAAACCCTGCTTGAGGGTTGTTGCGGCTTTAGAAAAATGCCTTATTTCACATCGTTTGTTATGTACTTCATCAAGAAGGCTACTCATGTACTCATTTTGATGTATTAATTTATTTGTTAAATTACTTAGCATTTGTTGAACACCCTCTCTGGGATGAATAGAGTTCAAAGAATTTTTTACCTCTACTGTTGGCTGTAATTTAATCTGCTTTCTCCCTTTTCAAGCCATGGCTCACTCAAAATCAAGTTGTCCCTCCTCCACATAATTTTCCGTTCTTTGCACTCCCATCCTTATTAATCTTCATTTTCCCCAACTACCCATAGAACATATTCATTCACTCAAACACAGTGGAACACTTACAATGTGCCTTGAGCCCAGGGAGGGAGTGTCGCATTAATTTAAGACAATTGCAGCTCCCGACCTCTTGGATGTGAAAGTGTCCTAGTGGCCACAGCCAGGGAAATGGACGATTTCCAGTTGAAATGCTAAATGCCATGACTTGGGAGGAATGGAGGTGGTGCAAACTGGGACAGAGGCCCCTGCAGTGACACCAAAGCTGAGACGTAAAGAATGAGCAGCAGGCACCAGATGGGTCGAGCTTGTAAATGGCCTGGGCAGAGGGACTTGCAGGAGCAGAAGCACAGCGCAGAGGCATTCTGGGAAAGGATGCCCTTCTGTCCTGCAGGGGAGTGGAGAGATTTCCTATACTCAGATGCTCGGAGAGGGTGTGCACCTCAGGCTGCACAAGGGGGCCCAGGAGAACACAGAGGGCAAGAAAGCAGACGTTGGAGAGGATTGGGGCCCAGACCCTGCGCAGCTTCTGGTGCATGTGAGGCGTGCAGCCTTTGTCTGGGCTGCAGGGAGCTGTGGGAATGTTTCCAGCAAGAAAGTGACATGATCACGTTGACTTTTAGAAAGAGGACTTGGGCTGCAGTGTGGGGAGTGGGTGGCACTGAGGCAGTGCGTGTGAAGGCTGGCTTAAATGGAAATCACCTCCTTTTGTGCTCAATTATAAGGTCCGCACTCATCCTCTGGGGAAGACTGACTACAAGACACCCCCTCCCCACCATGGGTACCATAATCCGAGAATGCTGAAGTCCTGTCCATCTATGGCTCAGAATTTCCATATAACCTCCACAACCCTTCTGCATGATTGAATTCTTCTGCATTACTTATGATATCTAATACAATACAAAGGCAGCGTAACAAGTTGTTCAGGAAGTAGGGACTAGAAAGTCTGTATGAGTGCATGTTCCCTACAAACGTGGGACTTCTGCAGATGTCCTGTGTGAAGTAGCCTTCCCCTTTGGGTAGATAACAAGCATGTTGAGGCCAGGAACTGTTTATCCTTCAATGCACTAGTGATAGTAGGTGCTCAGTAAACACGGGCAGTAAATTTCATTTTTCTGTCACTCCCTCTTCTGTGTGCATGTCAAAGCCTGACAGCAGACTCAACAGCCCTTCCATAGGCCCTTCACAGGAGAGAACTTGTCTGTACCTCAGTTAGCCAAGAGCCAACCCCATGCTTTGCCTTTTATTTTCTTGTTCTCCAAGATGTAACAGTGACTTCAATGACCATATGTGATTCCCGTTACGAACAAAGACTGCATGCCAATGGCCAGGCAACGTCCAGGAAAAGGACAGAGGGACTTGTAGAGCTGGGCTGCAGGGTAGTGTCGGTCTTGTTTGCAAGGCCGTGGAGTAGAGACTGGTGGTAAATTTCCCTGTACTTCCCCAGAAACGGGGCTCTTCTCTGTCACCAGGCCATAGGCACATTCCTCAGTGTCCCCAGTGAATGAGACCCTGTTAGCACTTTCTATTTATGACTAGCCTTTGCCAGCGATGATATTAACAGTGAAGCGATTACAGTTCTATGTGCAGTTGTGTGTATGTGTGTGTGTGTGTGTGTGTGTGTGTGTGTGTGTGCTTGCTGTGTGGGGGGATGGAGGTTCACTTAGAGAAGAAAATATTCTTGGGTAAATATGTTGTCTCTTTGAAATTATATTCCCATACTATCAAGTTGGAGGTTTTACTAAGGAAACTGTTAAGGAAGGTGGTCAGAGAGGGTAGTAACTGGAAGGGGCCATTGACTGGCAAGGACACTTAAGCGCGGGATGAGTAAGTGTTTACTCTGGGCCACCCAGAGACAGCAGAGTTGGAACAAAACTTGTCTCTTGAGTTCTACCTCAGTCCTCCCAGGCTTTCTCTCTGCGTCTGTTGCCCTCATACAGTGTGTGTCTGAAGCCAGAGCCTCCGGCTTTCTGTGTTTACCCAGGCACTGCTTCTTCCCCTGGCTGACTTGCTATCTCCTGAGGCACCCGGGGCTGCTCCTCTCCTGGGGACGGTGGGCAGCATGCAGATTCTTTGGTTTTCGCTGCTGTACCCACTTGAGCAGAACCTCAGCCCTCAGAACTCAAGTTGCAGTTGCAGATCCGCCAAGCTACTCTTCATCTTCCCTGAGCATCTCCTGCCTCTCTGTAGCTCTTTGGGCCACTCATGTTAACTTCCGTCTGCCTTCGCAGGCAATTATTGCGTGTGATTCTCGGCCTGAACTTGCGAATCTACCACTTTCACAAGTTTTGCTACCACCATGTACTCACAACTTTTCTCTAGATCAATTAATTATTTTTTTAACTTACAAACACTTAAAAACTTTCTGGGATTACCATGAAGGGGAAACCCCTATCGTTAGACCACAAAGAAAGTAACTGTAAAATAAAAATGAAAACAGAAAGCAGTATTACATTTTAGCAAGCTTCAGAGGCATGCTGGGGTTTCTAAAGCTGAGCTCTGCTTTCTTTTGTTTTTTAAAAAAGTAGTAAATGGTGGAAAGGTTGCAATCATGACTCTTCTTTGGATCTAATGAGAATTATGAAAAAGTAACTGACAAATGATAGTTTTCCTACCTTGTGCGTCTGTGCTGTCAAATCGCTCAGGTAGCCAACTAACAGCTTCTCAGCATGGACTGCTTTTGGGTTCCCCCAATTCACAACGTGATGGTGGTATTTGGAGAAGTGATGAACCACGCATTATTCCAAGGAGGCTTTGGCCAACAGGTGCAGAGTCCTCTCCTTCGGTAGCATCTGTCTGCCGGTGAGCCTGCCTCTGCTTCCATCCACCGACTGTACCAGACCACTGTAGGGCATTGAGTCACCATCTTGATTTAGAACTCTCAGTTGTATTAGTGGCAAGTACCATGACCTAGTTAAATAAGTTTGATGCGAATAAGAATTGATCTGTGACTCAGTGTCCTTGATCAGTACAAAGTTTATTTTGGATGACGGAAGTGTTCAGGGCTGTATACATTCCCCATTCTACCTCAAACTTATTTTTGATACATCTGAGAGTGGCAGATGGTCTTCCTTTTCCCTTTGTGTAGTACATTTTCACTGAGCTTCTTCTACACACTGAGCATTGAGCCAGAACAGATATATACAGCGTTGCTGTTACCCAAGGGGTCCAAATGTTCCTGTTTTCCAAAGGGGTTGCGTCTGGGCTGGCATGTACTGAAAAAGGGATATAGGAATTGTTTCCATATGGGTTGAGGAGAGGCAAAGGGCTCCGCTCAGCTCTGACTGGACATTGTAGTACCTTGTGGTCTCTGAGAAGGGCAGCCTTGGGGCTGGGAAGGGCAAGGTAAGCAGAGTTGTATGCAGTAGCTGAGACAGTCCAGGCTGAATGCTGAGGTCTGCTGGGAAGCCCTGATTGAATTCAGCCTATTAACCATGGATTTCACATTTTCCCATGGCCAGTGCTGCTCCAGGAGATATGTGGAAGCAAATTCGGTGGAAGGTGAGCTCCTGGCCTGCAGGCGGCTTGTACTCTGGGCAGCGCACCGCAGGCTGAGGCAGGGCTGGGCTCAGACCTTAGCTGTGCCATCCATTGCCCCTGTTAGCAATGAGGCACTGGGTGAGCTACTTAGCCTTTCTGGACTTCAGCGTTCACTGTGAAGTGGAGACAAGAAAAGCATCCACTTAGCATAGGTGTGAAAGTACATGAGGAAACGATTCTGGGCATGGAGCGGGTACAGCATGCATGCTTTCGTTACTGCTAAGAACAGCGGGAAAGCGGAGAGAATCACTGTGAGGGGCTTGATAATGCATCAAGTAACAGAGCCATGCAGACACAAACCCAACAGGAAAGGGATTTCAATCAAGAAAAAGATTACCAATGACTGGGGTAAGGGGAAAAATGTCGTCATGCCCCTGCATTCCTGGCATGCTTTATTTTCCCCTCAGTTTGTAGGCATGTGTTCCTTTTAGGGTTTTGGAAAATGGGAAGAAGGGTCCTAATCAGAGGAAGAAACTGGAGAGCCCAGTAGTGTCTGGGCTGTGCTGAATCAGCACTGCGCTTGCGCGGGTCCGCTGATTGCTTCTGGCCTTGCTGCAGGTGGGCCAGACGGGGTTGTGTCTGTAGGCAGCCTGGGCGCCTGTTCTATTATTATCGTTATTATTATTATTATTATTATCATCATCATCATCAATTTTGTTGAGAAACAAATAGCAATGATACAGTTTCAAAACAGGTTAATAGGACAGTTATAATAATTAATACATTGCATATTGTTGTCTTTATAGTAGTCATTCATAGCGCAGGATGCAGATATGATATCCTGTCTAAACACTATTAATACAAATCTGTCTTCTCATTGAATTAAAAGAAAGTAGCTGTATATGTATCCTAGCTAATATATATATTAGTTAGGATTTATGTCCCCCTTTTTTTTGTTTAGCCTTGTTATAGATGGGTATTCCATTGCCATTTAAATACTGTAGGTGCATGAATTCAACAAAATAATCCAATATAGTCCAGTAGTCCATAATAGGAGTGGATTATCTGTAGGACTGGCAATGGCCAGGCCCTCCTGATCAGTCCCGCAAGGACGCTGAGCTAGCTTCCCCAGGAGGGCTTGTGCGAGTCCTCACAGAATGCACATTTAAATTCAGTCAGAGTTTCCTCTTCCTTTTGCACATGCTGAGTGGCAGAGCCTGTGCTAGATGCCTTGGTGACCGTTACTACATTCAGTCCCGCAAGAGCCTCGGAAGGTGGTGCTTTTACTGTAAACGTCTTTAAAAGACTCAGGAGCTGAAGAGAGGCCAAGAAGCTTGCCACAGGTCACCAAGCTCGCATTATTAGGAAACAAGATTTCAGGGCGCCACATCCATTCCTAGCACACTATACCCTGTAAAGGCACGAGGGACCATCCCCCTTCCCCATTCTCGCTTCTCTTTCCCTCCTTCCCTCTCTCCTCTTCCTTCCTTAATACATCCCTCTCCTCTTCTTTCCTTTTTCCCCTTCCTTCATTCTTCTTTTCCTTCCTCCTCTCCCCCTTTAACTCTACCTTTCCTTTCTCCCCTTTCCACTTTCTCTCTTTCTCCCTCCTTTTTACCTTCTTTCCTTCCTTTTTTGGGTAATTTTTTTTATAGAATGCTATTTCTCAACAATTAATAACAGCTAAAGGATACAGGGAGAGGAATATTGAAGCTAGTTGATCTAGCTTGCACTCTTGATAATTCAGCTAAAGTGGAAAACTAGAAGGAAACTGAATCCTTACCCTGTGCCTGCACAGTCCAGTCCTTGTTCCCTGGGGCCTCTGTGCAAGGGAGACAGGGAAGCGAGTTCAGGAGAGGCTCCAGGAGTGATGTGCCTTCCTCCCGTGCAACCACAGTGAGCTGTAGGGTCAGGATTTGAAGATGGGCTTGCCTGGTGGCAAATTCTATTTTTGTTTGCCTGAATCATCATCATCATTGTTTATTATTATTTTCCTGAATTTGACTTTAGCTTTGGCCAGCATTTGGATCTGAGGAGAGAGGAACAAGGAGAGGCCAAGGAGAGTTTACCCAACATGATAGCTCACTGTTGTTGGAGCTGATCCAGGCAGCAGCCCCGGTGTGAGGATGCAGGGGCCCCAGTGAGCTCCGCAGCAGGCGCAGCACAAGCTGAGCACGCACACAGCCTGCTGGGGAATGCACTGCCCTCTCCTGCTCCTGGCCTCCCCTTGCCACGAGGCTGTTTACTTTCCATCCAAATGATGGGGAGCCCGAGAGCTGTTAAGAAGCCAGCCTATTCCAGGCTCCCATGTTAATGAGAAGGGATTAAACGGAAACAAAGCAAGCAAACATTTGACAATAAGGGAGTCTATTGGAACTGAGTGGAGAGTTCAGAGGGGAGCACGCGTTTCTTGTTTGTTGACTCTGGTGGTGTGGACTGACAGTCGCTAAGCTTGGCTTGCCTCTGTTGTGCTGGCTATAAAATGGGACATACTGGTATCACATATCCCTCAGCACTCAGACGTGGCGAGAAATTGATTATGTCATGCCTCAAAAGTTCTTCAGGCTCCTCAGCTGGGATCAGCAATGGGAAAGGTTTCCTTTTGCACCTTTTCAGGATCTTTTCTTGCTGTCTGAGGCTCCTATATTGGAGGAGTATTGGAAGAAGAATGGAAGAAAGCAAGGGAGAGGGAAAAAGAAAAGGATTTGTGGAGGGAAGGGAGGAGGCGCTGCTAGTGGAAATGCTCTGTATTCCTCAGAGGGGAGTGATCGCAGCACTCTAGGACGCTGAGGCAGGAAGACTGCAAGTCTGAGCGTGGCATAGGCAATTTAGCAACTTAGATTCTATCCTCAAAATGAAAAAGGGCTGGGATGTAGCTCAGTATGAAGTCCCTGGGTCAGTGCCCAGCACCAAGATAGATAGATAGATAGATAGATAGATAGATAGATAGATAGATGTCTGAATAGTTCTGCAAGATTCTGCTCTTGGACCGGGTTTTCGTGGGAGAGGTGTGTGCTGTGGACCTCTCCCCAGTGTGAGCCCCTTATGATGGGGCGAGCCATGCACCGACTTCTGCAAGACTTTGGGTCTTGGGTTCCACCTCATAGTCTCCTTGTGTGCCCTTCCCTCCTCCTCTTTCTGGGCTTCCCTCATTTCCCATGTCATTTCCGGCCAGACTTTGGCTACAGGCCCACATCAGAAGGGTGGGTATGTATTGAGACTCTTCAGGGAGAATTTGAACTTGTTTCATGTGACAGTTTTTCCCTTGGATACAAGGTCAGATCTCCTGCTTGGGTCCCCTTAGGCTGGAGTTCATGTCTCCAAGGCCACCCACCTTTGTCCCCAGCTTTCTTCCTAGCCTGACAACTGTAGGGTAAGGCAGAGAGGGCTGGATGAGTTAGCTTCTCTAATCAGGGAACATCATTGCCTCTTAAGTTTAACAGTTTTTCAGATGGAGCCAAGAACATTTATTTCAATGACTCTAGGAATTCCTTTGTTTTTTTTCTGTGTTAATCTCTTTCACACTAAGGACTTCAACGACCTTTGCTTTATGACAGAACATCAGGCACACAGCAAGGCCACTGGTCACTGCTCCTGGCTTTGGTGTTTTTGCCAAGGTGCTAACTATCACCTGCATGAGAAAGTTTCAACAAAAACCATGTGTCTCTGTTATCTGCATCTTAGGGTAACGGAGGCTTCATGGGATTAGATGGCTACTCCTGACCAAGCACTTCTAAGGCCTGCTATACCTCCTCAGGAAGCGCCCTGGGTGTGTGTGATGCGTGGGCGGGCAGGAATCAGGGGCTCCATGTATAACCCAGGGCAGCAGTCCTAGGCTCCCATTAGGAAGAAGAAATAGGGGTCTTGCTGGACGCGATGGAGTGCAAGGCCTCTCTCCCTGGCAGAATGATACTCCTACTGTAATATTTATAATGCATATTTTCAGGAACAGAGAGACCTTACAGTCCTGCCACAGGAAGTCAGAGCCAGCTCTTCACAGTGTCCTCGTGGGAGAGGGGCTCCCTCTCCCCCGCAGCCTGCTGGGTCAGTGCTGGCCAATGCATCTGTGTGCTGAGGTTGCCAGAGAAAGAAGTGCTTGACCTTTGGTGTTTGTTTTGCAACTAACAAAGAGCAAGAGGGAACTTCTCTGAAATGTGTGCTTCAGGGTGCCGTGATGAAATCGCTGCTGGCTTTCCTTAGAAGACCTGTCTGCCTGCGAGCAGGAAAGCCTTCCCTTTTGATTATATATAAAAAGCAGAGTTTTCTAATATCAAATGGAGACCAAGTAATGACATTTTGTGTTCTCACCTGCAGGAGCCAGGTACTCCCCTGGCAGAACATGCAGCCCACCTTGGGGCTAAAACCAGACCTTCCCAGCAGCTAAGGTGGGTAAGGGGTACGCAAGGGAACACAGAGGGTAACTTACACCGTGGAGAACACTTGGCAGGCTTCACATACCAGTGTGTTACCTGAGCCAGGAAGAAGCATTCCAACGGAAACTGAAGAAGATAAATTATGGGCTGGTGAGATAGCTCAGCAGACTAAGCCCCCTGCCTCGGCAAGCATAGGGACTCGGGCTTGACTCCTGGTACCACATGCCTTGCCGTGTGCGCTAAGCAAGCCACCAAGACTGCGTGTGGTGGCACATGCCTATAATCCTAGCACTGGGGAGGCTGAAAACAGGAGGATCACTATGAGTTTAAGCTGTGTAGTGAGACCCTGTACCAAATACATAAAAAATTAAGGGAAAGAAGATAATTTTAAAAGGTGTTAGATTACCAAGAATGGTTAAGGAATAGGGAAAAAGGAGCCAAATTATATCCAGGGGTTCTTTATTTATTTATTTATTTATTTATTTATTTATTTATTTTGCAGTACCGGGGATTGAACTCAGGACCTTGTGCTTGCCAGGGAAGTACTTATTCTATTGACCTATCGCCTTGACCCTCATCATTTTATTGATTACTTTGTATTTAAGCTTCTTTTCAAAACATGCTATTGTCAAGTACGGCCGCATAAAGCAGCCCTAGTCATACACCGACAGCAGGATCCCTGAATGGAGGGGGGTGTTAATGTTTTCATGTCCCATGAAACATGCCTAAAGTAAGTCTGCTGTTCAGATTGTGGGGTAAAAACAAGAACTCCCCATTGTGGTAGCCAATGCCACCATAGGAAGTACCCAAATGTCAGGTGTGTTAGTTTTCTGTCACTGTAATAACACCAGAGAGAATGAACCTATCAAGAGACAAAGTTTATTTTGGCTCATGGTTTTGGGGGTTCCAGTTCCAGATCAGGCAGAAGCATTGCTTTTAGGCCTCTGAGGAGGGTGCAGGTAGCCGTGGTTGGGAGTGCGTGGCAAACCTCACCTTATGGCTTGGAAGCAAGAGAGAGAAGAGGACGAGGCAGGCACCCCGAAGGGCGCTGCGGGGCTGTGACTCCACTGATCTAAGAACCTCCCACCAGGCCCCCCCTCCTGAAGGTCCTGCCACCTCCTAGAGTGACACCCTGGGACTAAGCATTTAGCACACCTTTGAGGGCTCTCAGAATCAGAACCACAGCAACATCAGTGCACTGGGGGGCCTAACTCGCATCTTCAGTTCAAACCCACACTGGTTATTAGAGAGTTGTGTCACTGGTCTGGACTGAGAGTTTATTTCCTTGCAGATGTAACGTCTGGAATCAAAGTACTTGGTGATGCTTCTTGCATTGAGGTGCAGTATAGCATTGAGCATCACTGCCCAGAGGAAGGGGAAATAATTAGTAAGAGGCCACTGTCCCAAGGGCCTCCAGGGAGCTTGGCTGGCTCACCTTGGGACATAGGTTAATGCAGTTTTACAACTCACTGCACAGCGCAACACAAACCTCGCCTCTGCAGTCCTCAGTGCCCATGTCGACAGTAGATAACTGCACCTCAGGAGAGACCCCGAGGTAATAGACCTCATTTAGGAAAAGAAATGAGAGAGCGACTAACTCTCTCTGAAGTGTCGATGTGGAATCCCAGCCTAATGTCACATTGCCGTTTTCCCCTTCTGATTCCTAACTGGATAGACTCCAATGACACGTGGCAAGTGTACAGTCCTACTTTGTATTCCCTGGAGACTTCCAGAGCCCAGAAGACAACCAATTCCTTTGAAGAGACCACATCTCCTCAGTGGCCCCTGGATTGAGGTCAGCCGTCAGAACAGAGCCCAGAAAGGTAGAGTGGGTGGCTTTTCCCTGTGAAAGTACAGTAAAGAAAGCCACTCTTGCGTTGTATATGTGTGTAGACCTGTGGTTCTTCTGTGTTCTTGTTTCTCCGTGTGTGTGCTCGTGATTTCGAGCATATCCCTGTAGCTTGGGGAAGTGGTGCAACTTGAGATAAGAAGTCCCCAAGTCTTGGATTCTGTTTTTAGCTCTTTCCTGATGTTATGGAGTGACCTTGCGCTGGGCACTGACGCGTGCCCCTTGCCAGCTGCTCCAGTGTGAGATTAGTAAGAGCTAATAAAGTCTAATCACAACGTCCTCAAAGTGTCAAGTCGGCACCCCTGGGGCCCCCGTAACTATTCTCATCTGCAGAATGGAGCTGGTTACGCTGCGCCCTGCCCTCCCTGCACAGCTGTTAGGAAGTCAGGCTATGGAACATCTGTAAAGCAGTTTTAGTTTCTGGAACATGGGAACAATAAATGACCACAATAGCTATTTATCATGCGAAAGGAGATGACGATATATTCTACATTTCAAACCCCACTTCACTCCTCTTCTTGACAATAGTTTTGCTTATGATTTTTATCATAATTTTTTTTTTTTTTTCCGGAACTGGGGATTGAACTCAGGCCCTTGCGCTTGCCAGGGAAGCGCTTATTCCACTGAGCCATCTCCCCGGCCCTAGTTTTGCTTATGATTGAGCCCATCAGTTGGGACATAAATGTACAGAATGCAGAGGGAAGGAAAGGATTATGGCCTAAAATGATGCTGTTTGGGGTGAAAACGAACTCTCTGAAAGGGAGTGGATGTGCGTGTTCATGAGCTGAAAATGTCCACGCGATGCAGAAAGAAGAGGGTGCCCTGAGACTGCTGTGGGGCAGGCTGGGGTGGGGGAGGGGTGGGGAAGGGTGGGGGAGAAAGAGGGGAGGGTGGGAGAGGGGTGGGAGAGGGGTGGCGGAGGGTGGGAAGGGCAGGTGCTAAGAATCAGTAGACGTGGCAGTGACTCAGCTTATTCGAAGTGGGCATGTGCATCGGCACCCTTAGTACATCAGGGACGGTTTAACGGGGAAAGTCTTAAGAAGATGAAAATTACATTCTAAGCAAATATCATCGACTTTAACAAAGGTTAAATCCTAGAGGATCATGGAAAATATCTACATAGACCAACTGCTAGTATTTTGGTTTAACGTGTGTGTGTGTGTGTGTGTGTGTGTGTGCGTGTGTGTGTGTTTGCTTCTAAAAAGATGCAAAACAATCACATTCAAAGGCAAGTGAGCAACATTTGGTGATAGCCCACGCTGAAAGTGGTTAAATCAATCCTCTCTGCCCTCTGGGGTCGCTGGTCTCATTTATTTAATCTTCAGATATATGCAAAGTAAAAATATTTATATTTAATGTACTCAACGCAGTGCCTTGTTGCACTCAAGGAACCGAGATGAAAATGGTCTCTCCTCCAGGAGCCTGAGTTTAGTAGAGGATTTAAGACTCCTGTAATCTGTTAATTTCTCCAATTAAATTAAACTGGTCTCCTGCCCTTTCCCCTGCCTCCCACTGGCTTTGTCAGAAGGCCAAGGTCACTCCTGGGCCCCTGGCCTCCCTCTGCACAGCCAGCCCTCACTCCTCACGAAGATCCTTCTGACTGATGCCTCCTGCAGCAGGTAAGAACCCAGGCCATGCACTGGCTGCCACCGTCCCTGCCCTGCCATTGCTCCTTGCTGCCACACGGTGCCACTGTTGAATGCTGGCGCTGTGGCCTGCTGTCCTTCTTGGGTTTTTGCTGAGCTAGCAGTGACCGCACTTGGGGTTGGATACACTCATGGTACTCTTGCTCCTCTTGTTCTGCTCTGGCAAACCTCAAAACTCAGTGCCCTGCTGGGCTCCAAAGCTTCTCCTGACCTCTAGAAGCAGTCTCCCCACCCACTCCTTAATTCCTTTCCAAACACTTGTGGCATCTCAGCTGTTCCTGGGCCTCTGACATGCAGAATATCAGCTCCCTGCGCTTCTGGCAGGAGAGCCTTCTCTGTCTTGGAGATGACTTGCACCCCAAGAGGAAGCAGGAGGAGCCTCAGGAAGCTCCTGCTGAAACACTGGTTAACTCACCCACAGGACACTCTGCGATGCATATAGGAAGCGGATTGAATGAGGCAGAAGGCAGTGGCTGATGGGAGAAGATGAAGAAAGGCGATGGGGACTCAGACAGGCCACGTGGACACAGTGGGGTGGCAGCTGTGCTGACCCTGGACATCCATGTGATTCTGACAGGTGAATGTGAGTGCTGCAAGCAGGAAGTTAGTGTACAGGAGTGGAGAAAACATGTGCCATGTGTGATGACTAGTGGTGTGCAGTGGCGGGAGTTTTTGCACTGCAGTAGGGGGGCATAAGAGAGAGGGAAGCTGAGCGCTGAAGTGTAGAATTCCCTGGTACAGAATACAGAAGTCCCCCTATCCATAGTGGATGCACTCCAAGAGCCCCTGCTGGTTCACAAAACTGGAGATAGTACCAAGCCCCCCTTGCTGTGTTTCTTTCCTGAATCTCCTGAAGTTTGCCACACAATACCGAAGTTAATCTGACTCGCTGTGTTCTCTCCTCTGGCATTTCCTTATACACTACCCTTGTGCTTTGGAGCCATTTTTTAAGTAAAGCAAGGGGTTTTGTACATAGGCACTGTAACACCACTGGAGTTGACCTAAGGAGCCTGGTGGCTGCTAAGTATCTGCTGGCAGGCAGTGCATACAGCATGGACACAGTGACTGAAGGGACGACTCGGACCCCAGGCAGGATGCAGTGGGGTGACATGAGATTTTATCATTCTGCTCAGAACACTCACAATGTAAAACTGCTATGTTGCTTATTTCTGGGCTCTCCCACTTAGCATCTTTAGACTGTGGTTGATTGTAGATATTGTAGATACTTAGAACTGGGTAAGGAGAGACTACTGCTCTGTACAGACCGAGATAACAGAGACTTTTCCGTTCATGTCCCTTGATCAGTTTAATAAGCCATACAATGAACTTAGAAGTAAATGGTGGAAAATTTGAAAAAAAAGGGTAAAACTGAATTATCTTAAAGTAGCTAACCCCAACATTCTTATTACAAAACAAACAAACAAACAAACAAAAAACTTCCAAAGAAAATAGTCACACTTGTAGATTTAGGAAAGGAAAAACAGAATATTTGAGGAATTTCAACTGGTCACTGAATTAATAAGTCTACTTCTTCCATTTTCAAACCGTCTTTGAGTTGTGTAAACAGTCAATACTTCTCTGCTATGCCCTTGAACTAAATCCTTTTAGTTTTCAGACAGAGACATTTAGAAGAAAATGACAAAAAATTTCTTCCTCAAACTACCTTGTTGAAGTTTCTCTAGGGACCAAAGTAGATGATTTGTAAATTCTTTTACTCTTAAAATAAAAGGCATTTTCCTAAAAGAAAAGGTGATGGCCAAAGACAGACTGTTACACTGACACCTACTCAGAAGGGAAAACAGGCTCCGGTAGAATGCCATTTATCCTCTTCTTCATGGGCTCAACTGTCTTGCATTCAAAAGCACCTTGAGAGGAAGACAGCATTCATAAATAAAAATAAAAGCCCTTTTACAGCAGTTTTAAAGACTTGCAGGAATTAAGAATTTTATAGTGTGATGGTGCTGCCTCTCATCTGTACAACATGGTGGGCTATTTCTAGGGCACCAGCATCCTTGCTGCTGAAGAACAGTTCCAGGGAAAGAGGGACCACAGGATTCTTCATTGTGTTCACCAATGAAAAAGCCAAGGCCTGAGTGGTCACAGGGCTGGCTTGGTGGTTTTAGGTGAGAAGGCAGAGCTAGGGAAGACTTGGAGCCTTGCTCTCTCAGGCTTACCGGGGCGTCTTCTTCCTGCCCAAGTGTCCCACGACTGTCCCCGTGCTGGACTGAAAAACTTTCTCAGGGTGAGGACCCTGTCTCAGCTGTCTTGCCATCCTTCCACATAACAGGTGTTCAAATAAATGTTAATTAAATAAATGTTCTCAATCCCAAAGACTAAATGGCTCAAAATTAAATTTTTAAAGCTTTCTGGATTCTCCCCTATTTAAAATATTTTTTTAAAGGAAAAATATGCTATTTCTTTATCTGGCAATTAGAAAGAGAACATTAGTTCACTTCACTCTTTGGGATATTCAGAAACAAATATTGAGGGTAAATGGAAGTTAAGGGTTACTCTAGGATCGGCAGCAGTAAT